>NW_025408658.1:0-140862 GCF_019609905.1 Fusarium poae
AGAAAAAAGCTATTTTTTTTTACCGCTCGCTTTGGATATATAAAGTATAAATGTAATTTAGGTGCGCCAGCGTTTCGCTAGCTGCTCCTAAATTATATAAGTATAGAAAGAAATTATTGTAGAATTTAAGCTACATATTAAAGAGATTTATTTATATAAATAGGCTTGCTAGCTGATTGTATATATATGCTGGCCGTATTTCATAGCAAGCTCGCTTTTAATAGGCAACCAGTAATATGAGCAATTCTTTACCTACAAGCCTATAATTATATTAACTCTAAGAGAAATCTAATAATAAACGGAGTGAATTGAAATATCTTATTAACTTCAGGAAAAGAAATCAAAAGAGATTCTATGATTAGCGTGAGCTAAAATAGAGTAGCCTAGAAAGTCAAATGGTGGATAAACTGTTTAAATTTAATGGGGAACCTTCCTCAAAGGCTAAATATAATATGTAAGCGATAGTGGAAAGTACCGTGAGGGAACCAAAACAAAAACAGTAATTTTATAAGCAGTTCGGAAAAATTAAAAAGTTAGAACGTACCTTTTGCATAATGGGTCACCAAGTTAACATTAGATGCGAGATTCTACGTAGTTAAACCGAGCGTTAAAATAACGGTAAGTGTCTAAAGTTAGACCCGAAGCCTGGTGATTTTACCATAATCAGGATTATAAAAGTCCGAACGGAATATTGTAGCATAAATATCCGAAGAATTATGGTAGGTGTAGTGAAAGACAATACTGACCAGGATAGCTGGTTAAAAATATAGGTGTAAGCAACCTCTAAGAGCCAGTATGTAGAAGTGAACCTTCTGCAATAAACCTTCAAATTGACGGGGAAGCCCTAAAGCAATCTAAACCAAGTAAGCATGGCAACATAGCTTATGGCACAGGTAATGACTCGTGGTATGGTAAAATATAGATTGATTTACGATAGTAAGTAAAATGGGTT
Organism: Fusarium poae; assembly: GCF_019609905.1. Lineage (NCBI taxonomy): Eukaryota > Fungi > Ascomycota > Sordariomycetes > Hypocreales > Nectriaceae > Fusarium > Fusarium poae. The sequence goes on from NW_025408658.1 coordinate 953, forward strand.
ATCCGCAGCCAAGCACCTTATGGGTGTGCAGTTCATCGACTAAATGTGGGTTGGCGCAAGCTTAAGATATAGTCAGACCTTATCCGAAAGGATACAGAATAATAAATACTAATAACAAAATTAAGTAGACGGGCGCAAGCTCTTGCTACTAAAAGGAACAGAATCTGTTACCTTTCTAATATAGGCTAAGAGGAAAAATAAAAAAAAACCAAGATATGAAAAAAACATTAAATAATATAATAACAAACTCTAATGCAACACTACCTAATCATTATGTAGATTGTGACTTAGAGAAAATGAATAGTCCTTCGGGAGCGAAGCTTACAGCAAGCTCTTAAATGAAAATAAAGATAAAGGTGGAGTTTACTGTTGAATAAATAATATTAATAGTAAATTTTATGTAGGTAGTTCTACTGATTTAAGAACTAGATTTTATAAATATTATAGTATTAAAAACTTAAATGAAAAAAGAACACCTATACATAATGCCTTGTTAAAATATGGATATAGTAATTTTTCATTGGTAATATTAGAATATACAGGTGAAAATGAATAGTCCTTCGGACTCAGCAAGCTCCCCATAAATAAAGAACAACTTTATTTAGACTTGTTAAAACCTGAATATAATATATTAGGTACAGCAGGTTCTAGTTTAGGATTTAAACATTCAGAACAAACTCTAAAGTATTTTAGAGAAAATCGAATAGTTTCAGATGAAACTCGTAATAATTTAAGTATAGCCGCTAGAGAAAGAATATTACCTCAAGAGGTTCGAGATAAAATATCCGAAAATCGTAAAGGTATAAAGCTTTCGGATAATACGCGTGCAAAGATTTCAGAGTCAGCTATACTTTTAAGAGGTGTAAAAGTAAACGTAACTAACGTCGAAACTAATGAGGTATTATCTTTTGATAATTTAACCTCTGCTGCTAAACACATAGGTGTTAGCAGACCGGCCGTAGCCAAGGCTTTAAAAACTGGTAGTCTAATCAAAGGCGCATTTAAAATCAACGAATAGTTGATTAATTAGTATTTATTATTTGTTAAATGGACGATTAAGTATTTATAGGTTACTTAATTGTTTAGGGAGAAGGACTTCAGCTTTATCTGGCGTAAGCCAGATAGAAGAAGTAGATTCGTTTCTGCGAAACCTATAACAGTAGGCAATTTAAGTATAATATCTTAGCAGGTACAGAATTTAATCTCAGACAAGACATAAGGCTTAGCTTGTTAGCAAGTTAAGCCCATGTTTTATTTTGTACAAATTGGGGGATCATGAAGATTTTATCAGTGAGTATGTAGACTCGGAATGGCAAAGATATATCTTAAATCATCAGACATAGAATGATAAGGTTGTATGTCAAAAGGGAAACAGCCCAGAACAAGAGTTAAGGTTCCTAAATTATTAGTTGAGTGAAATTAAGAAGGTTTTTATTAAAGTCGACAAGGAGATAGGCTTAGAAGCAGCCATAATTTTATGACCTCGTAACAGAGCGCTTGTTAAGTTTTAAAAGCATCGAAAATTTATCGGATCTAAACAATATACCGAAACCTTGTCCATATTATTTTATAATTAAAGATCTTTAATTATAATTAAATGGGGTAGCAGAACGTTGAGCTAAATTAAGATTTTTATTTTTTAAATGAAATTATAATAATTTAACTCAAGTGATAATGGTGACATGAGTAACTAAAAGAAAATTTTCCGCCTAAAGCTTATGGATGTAATTAAGTAACGGCCTCTAAGTTTATGGAATCAAAAGATTAAAACGATGAGACAATCTTTCATACTAAGGACGACATTTTAAGTGAAAAATGTACTGGAAAAATAGTAATAAGTTTAAGCTATAGCTAGAACTAGCTATAGCTGTAAATGGAAAGTAACCGTACCTAGAATCTGAAACAAGTAAGCTAGTAGAGAATACGAAGGCGTAAATGAGCTAACAATCATAAAGGAACTCGGCAAATTGACTACCGTAACTTCGGGATAAGGAGAGCTCATTATTCTTGATTAATATCAGGTAAAGAGGAAGAAGCATGAAATAGTGTTGTACGACTGTTTAATTAAAACACAGCACTTTGCTGAAAGATTAAAAATCTAAGTATAGAGTGTGATGTCTGCCCGGTGCCGGCTGGTTAACAGATATAATTAAATATACTAATATTTGATGTAGACGGAAACCCCGGTTAAAGGCGGCCTTAACGTGAGGGTCCTAAGGTAGCGAAATGCCTTGGCCGTTAAATGCGGTCTTGCATGAATGATGTAACGATACAACAGCTGTCTCTATGATTGACTCAGTGAAATTGGAATAGCTGTGCAGATACAGTTTACCTCTAGTTAGACGAGAAGACCCTATGCAGCTTTACTGTCACTAATTATAGAGTATGATAAACAATTTTCAGTTTATAAGGTAATTGACGGCCGGCTTGCTTAGCAAGCTGGCTCTATGACAATGAGAATCCTTTATTTTTTTTTCATATGAATGAATTGGTTTAGGACGAGCTTAAGCTCGTAGTAAATCAACCTAATTCAGCTTATTTTCCTTTCTGCTGTAAGCGCATAAAGATAGATTATACTTAAATTTGGATTTATGCCTGCAGAAATAGATAAGTACCCTTGGTTAAGGAACTATCGCTAGGGGACAGTTTATGTGGGGCACAGACCCTGTAAAGAGTAAACAGGAGTGTCTAATAATTTATAATTATTTTGTTTGCGATTTAAGGTAGTAGAACTATTTTTAATCATATAAAATTATTTATATGTACATTCGTTGTATATATATTTAAAAAAAGGTAGGATTTTCACTATATAGAAATTAGAGATAATAAAAATATTAAGTAGTAGCTGCGGCTAGACTTCGTCTAGCAAGCTCGCACTAATATTTTTTAACTATTAAGACTGGCTATCTAGCTATGCTCTAATAGTTATGTTTTAATTATCTAAAAAGCTCAACGGCTAAATCTTGCCTTACTGTTTGATTATCAACAAATCTTACAGTTGCGTAAGCAGGGCATAGGATCACAAGATGCAACAAGGAAAGATCTTGGATTATTGGAAAAGCTACGCTAGGGATGTTTGTCCTTTAATATTTTATTTCTCGGTGGTATAGGTCTAGGCATATTTTTTAGAGCCTGCGCCGCTAATCCCTAAGGGATAGAGAAGTAAGAATAATTAATAATATATTGGGTTAATTTCAAAAATTACTTACGCGTTGCTTTACTAGACTTCGTCTAGTCTATAAAGCTCGCTATGTAAATTTGAAGCGAAATTTATCTTAGCATAAATTATAAGATAAAGACGTTCAACGACTATAAGGTGAGTTATATGCACAGTTTGCGAGGAAGAGCAAGCTAAACAATAATCCTTTTTTACACCCAACATTATTATTATATATATATATATAAAAAAAAATAAAAGAAAGAATAAATATTTAGAAAAATGAATAAAGACGGTAACGTAGTATTCCCGCCAAAGGCGGGAATCGTTAACTTTCAAGCCGCCTCTTCTAAAGGTGGGCAAGGCAAAGTTAGCTCGAAAATTTATAATAATAATTTAAAACAATCTAAAACAATACTTTTAAAGAAAAAAATAGGTGATATAGGAATAACCAAATATTTACCTTCATTTTCTAAAGAATGAAAGAATACTATCTATTCTTATAATAAAAATACATTAAAGAATATACCAGTTAATGATTTAAATATAAACAAAATAATAAAAGGTTACTTTAATTTATATTTTAAAGATCATAAATATACAGGATCTAAATTTATATTATTAAAAAGAAGACGTAATTTATTAAGAAGAATACACGTAAGTAATGCTGAAATTAAACATACTAATAATAAAGCAATCATTACTCTGTATACTCTAAATAGAGAAAAAAATGTATTAAAAAAAAAATATTTAAAAATAAATAAAAAAATAAGTAAAAAATTAATAGCCAAACGTTATTTTTTATTATATAAAGAAAATATAGAAAAAATTTATAAAATCTTAGGTGAATATAAAGATCAATATATATTTATTAGTGATATAATAAGAAAAACCAAATTTATAAAATATAAACTAGAATATTTAAATAAATTTATAAAATTAAAAGATCTTTATTTAAAAAAAGTTTGAGGTGTTATTCTTAACCAATATGCGAGAAAATATCTAAAATACTTAAGAAAATATGACTTATTATATTCTCTTAATCAATATAAATTCAACAGATTGGTGTTTTTACCTAAATTAAGTAATATATTAAATAAAATTCTAGGAAAAAAAATAGAATATAATATAATTAATTTAAAATCTGTCGCATATCATACAGATCTTTTTACTAATGCATTAGCATTAAAATTAAGAAAAAGAAGAATAAATTATATAAATTCTATGTTTAGTATTTTAAATAGAGCATATTTACCTAATATTAATACGATTAAAGAAAGATCTATAATAAAAGGTGATCAAAAAATGGATCTATTTCAAAGTAAATTTAAAGATTTAAAAATAATTTCTAATATAGTATTTCCGGCAGCTACGCAGCCGGGATACACTTCGTTAGGAGGGTTGGCGCAAAGCTCCTCTCTATCTAAACTGTTAGATGGTACATACCCTTCAGATATAAATAATGGAATAATGCATAGCCGCGATGCTAATAAAGAAAATATCCATAATACTATTTATAAATCTATTGGATATAAAAATATGGCAGGTATAAGATTAGAAGTTAAAGGTAGATTAACTAAACGTTACAGAGCGGATAGATCTATCTATTCATTAAAATGAAAAGGAGGATTAAAAAATGTAGATTCTTCTTTTAGAGGTTTAAGTTCAGTTTTATTTAGAGGTAATTCTAAATCAAATGTAACTTATTCAATAGCTAAATCAAAACGTCGTATTGGAGCCTTTGCAGTAAAAGGTTGAATAGGCGGAAAATAAAGAAAGGCTGAGTATTTCATAGCAAGCTCGTCCTTCGGTATTTCAGTGCTCCGCCAGAAATTCGCGCAGCTACAGCAAGCTCTTAAAAAAAATATAGAGGCACGCCTACTAAAATATATATATATAATAATAATGAAGACATAGTCTGAACCGTTTTGAAAAAAATGGAAATATAAGTGCTATAGCTATCCTTCGGTATTTCGTATACCGGAGGTATTGCTTGTACAGCAAAAAAAAAATGGGAAGGGGGTATTGCATAGCAAGCTCTCTTTAATTTTTTTATCGCTACAAAGTAGGACGCTTTTATGATAACACATAGAACAGGCTAATTTGCGCAAGAGTGTACAAAATGAGTGCGCGGTTTGGCACCTCGATGTCGGCTTAACTTATCCTCATGGATGCAGGAACTATGTAGGGTGCGACTGTTCGTCGATTAAAAAGTTACATGAGCTGGGTAAAGTATTTAGCCCAGAAACACTTAACATTAGGTTAAGGTTTTAGCAAATCGGGAAAATTTCAAGAAATACTTTCTTAAGTTAACTTGAAGCGGATTTTATATTAATCGTATAAAGACGTTCAACGACTATAAGGTGAGGGGCATACAGAGCTAACGCCTGTATGACTGCAATAATCCTTTATAAGTACCCGACATATAAATTTATTATAGTAAATAAAAAAAATAAAAGTTAAATTAATAAAGAGCTAGCGCCTCAATGAATAAAACAACAATGATCAGATTCTTAAATTCAGTTCTTAAAAATGACTCTTTAAGTGAAAGAGATAAATTTATCAGAACGAGAAATGGATTACCTGTCTACTTAAGTGAAGTATTAATGGGTTTAATGTTAAGTGATGGATCTTTAGAAAGAATTTCACCCACAAGTGGAGCTCGTCTTTCTGTCAGTTTTGGTAAAAAACATTCAGAATATCTAAGATTCCTATTCAAGTTATTTAAACCTTATATTAATTCCGAGCCTGTAGAGTTAAAGGTATTCAATAAAAAGACAAAATCCTATAATGACGTTATAAAATTTAATACTGTGAGTTTACCTCAATTAGTGTTTTATAAAGAGTTATTATATAAAGGTAAGAAAATAATACCATCTAACATAGAAGAGTTTATGACTCCAGTAGTATTAGCTCATCTTATAATGGGAGATGGTAATTTAAAACAACCTGACAAAATTATACGTATTTATACTAATAGTTTTACTAAGGAGGATGTAGAATCTTTGGCTAAAGCCATAATAAATAAATTAAATGTACAAGCTAGAGCTGTCCATGATAGAAATAATCAGTATATGATTACTATCAGTAAAAGTGAACTAGCTAAAGTGCAAAATTTAATTAAAGATCATATGCACCCCTCTATGCTTTATAAAATAGACTTAGAAGATTCTAAGGAAAGCTTTGACTATTTTAATTATAATAAAGTATATGAGTTTAGCAATGATGTAGAATATCTAGGAGCCGTAATAAATCAAATATAGGCGTGCATAAACTCGCTTTTTTTGATATTATTGGCTAAATACTTTTTTTACTATAATAAATAATTATATGATGACATAGTCTGAACCATTTTGAAAGAAATGGAAAATTTTGATAACACACAGTAAATACGTCGTGAGACAGTATGGTTTCTATCTTCTAGGGGGAATTAGAATATAATAAGAACTAACTTTTGTACGAAAGGAACAAGAAGAATTTAATTTGTAAAAGGGTTAAATAATAGTTACTAACCTATGGTTTACCTGTTGTCTATGTGCCCAAATATTAAAATATAGGATAAAAATTCTATATATCTGTATAGCTTTAGCTATACATAGGGATGTTTCTTTCACTAAGATAAATATATAGCATAGGCACGGCAGGAAAGCTAAGTTGGTTAAGGATAAGTGCTGAAAGCATATAGGCACGAAGCTTATCTTAAGATATTTCTTAAATATACGTAAAATATTATTACGAAGGATGTAATATAGGCTTTATCCGTACGAATCTGGAGATTTTTAAGAATAAAGTACTAATTTTATAAATAACTATTTATACATATATCGCATGTACAATGCATGCCTATTTCTGCTCAGCAGAAATTAGCCAACCATACCAGGATATACTTAGCTATCGGGTGGTTTGGCTTTTTTAAATTTTAGCAAATTGTAGCTAGTATTTTCGGAGAAAATATGCCTGATTAGCATAAAAGTAATGCAATTGTTTTGTAATCAATAGAAGTAAGTGCGATACTTGCATTGGGCTGACAAATAGTAAGGCGCCAGCGATAAAAAAAATAAGACGGTGACGAATAGGCTCCGCCTCTCTCTCTTTATTTTTTTTTTACTGCTCTATCCCTAGCTTGCGTAGGGGTTAAGGGCGCTAGCTCTTCATAGCCAGCTCTGGGAATAGAGCTGGCTAGTACGCAGTACTACTCCTCTCTTTATAGAGTTGCGCCTTATTGCCTAGCGAAGCTACTATTCTTCGAATCAGGCAAAGCTTACTGCTTTAGCAAGCTAGGATTAGTAGTCAAGCGGTAAGACCTCTTTAGACGTATTAGTGAACAATATATATTATTCTCTAATTTGATAAGTCTAGAAAGAGTCACTACTAGAGGTAGGGCGCCCATAAACCAGACTTCGTGGGCTAGCTTCGCTATAACGAAGTCCGCTCTTAAAAAAAAAATATATTTTTTTTAGAGCTTGCTGTAGCTGCGCTAATTTCTGGCGGAGCACTGAAATACCGAAGGACTATTGCTGTAGACGAAGTCTCTCCCTTAACCCCCTCCGTCCGTCCGAAGGCGGCGGATGGGGGTAGGGAATAAGCCGTAGGACTAGTAATAGGGATTAAATGAAATCTGAGGGCTAGATACACTCAAAATGAAAGGCGGAATATCTAGCGCCTCCGGGTATGGAGAGGCTTCGCCTACTAAACAGAGATTAAGTTCGTGGGTAGGCACAAAAGAACCCGGTCTACTTTTATAAGTAGCATATTATAATACACAAAATGAAGGCGCAAGTTTAATTGCGCCTTAAAAGGACTAGTAGTCAAGCGGTTACGACATAGCTCTTTCAATGCTACCATCGTAGGTTCGAATCCTATCTAGTCTACAGCGGATTGGTGTAATAGTAACACATTTGGCTCATGCCCAGAGGTTAGAGGTGCAAGTCCTTTGTCCGCGTAGGGCTATAACTTAATAGGTAAAGTGTACTGCTCATAACAGTAATTATAAGTGTTCAAGTCACTTTAGCCCTAAATCTGAGTGGTGGAATCGGTCCAAATATAACTAAAGACTCAGACGAGAGATAATTTATTTGGAGAGGCGAAGCCTATCCAGCTCTCTCTAATATAAAAAACAATAACACTAGATAGAGATTTGCACCGTAGTCTTAAGACAAGGCTACGAGCTTGCTGAGTCCTTCGGACTAGTAAAGTGTATCGCCATGAGCTATATTCATTGGCGGTAGACAGTTAAGAAAGACTATAGTTGTAGTAAGTAAGCAATTATAAGTTAATGGTAAACTATTCGTTTACCAAACGAATTTTGTCAGTTCGACTCTGGCTAATTGTAAAAAAAAATCCGAATGGTGAAATTGGTAAACACAACAAACTTAAAATTTGTAGGCAGAGTGCCTTGAAGGTTCAAGTCCTTTTTCGGATATTAAAATTATGTATATAAACCTATAAACTATTTAACCGTTAAACAGGCGCAAGCTCGATATTAAAAGACCTAAAAACACTAAAACCAACCCTATCGTACAGCAATCCTTTTGAGATTCGAGACCGAGTAATAAAAAAAAATATATTTTTTTTTATACTAAGCGAAGCTAGCCTATCACTTTTTGGCCCGACCCTACGTTCGCGGCCTTACTTTTGGTATGGAGAACTTCTCTTAAGGCTAGCTTCGCTTAGAACGAAGTCCGCTCATAATTGAAAATTGTGACAAGGAGTTACGAGCTTGCGCCTTAAAAGAGAACAGTTTTACATTTTTACCTTTAAGCCTCAGTATAATATTAGAAAGACTGGTATTCCTCACTACCCTTTGTAGTTTTTAGGTTTAGACTTATTTACCTTGTTAACTTGACAAATATGTATTTAATTCTTTTTTTACCCTATTTACGGTAATTAGCTTTAGCTTATTAAGGTGAGCGGCTAATTGACAAAGGTGGATACGATTACCACTTTAGTACCTTATTGTTCGCAAGGGAAGAACCCCTTTTCTTCCCTTACGCCTTACGAGACGTCGGAAAGGTTTACAACCTTCCCGACTTAAGGCTATCCCTTCCAGCGAATCCGGAAAGTCACCGACTTTCATGTTCGCTGTATTTATTTATTTTACCGCTATGCCTTATTGAATCCGGCTTATTTAGTTATATATTAATTTATTACAGCTTTACAGCATATCTGCCGTAGGCTGGTACAGTTATAGCCTTCTTTCTTAATATGCCTATGGCTTATGCAGTAAAGCCCGAGATAATTCTAACTCAAGTGAAGCGATCCGGGGCTTAAGCCCAGGATCTACCTACTCTCGTTAGATTTATATCGAGGCGGATTTTACTGCTTTTTTTGCCGGAAATTTTTAGCCTGACGGCTAGATATCTAAGAACTAATTAGCTTAATTTAGTTTTGTGCTTCTTATAAGTACTATACTAAATCTTAGGTGCAACTCCTAAATAGTTTACATGAAAAATTACACTTTAAGGCTAGCTTCGCTTAGAACGAAGTCCGCTCATACACACAGAAATTTAGCCGAGTTTACCTTTTTCTCGAATAAACAAAAAAGGAAGAACTATTCAATATCACCATTGCATATTGCCCCTAAACCCACCCAGTTTAAGCGAGGCTATGCTACTTACAGACAGCTTCATTATGACTTTGTTGTTACTAAGCGAAGCTAGAGTAATAAAAAAAAATATATTTTTTTTTATACTAAGCGAAGCTAGCCTTGAGAAACAACTTTAAGGCTAGCTTCGCTTAGAACGAAGTCCGCTCTTAATTTTTCTACTTTAGAGGCTAACGCCTATTTTATATTTATTTTTTTTATTGTTATTTTTTTTATCAGGGGGAGCGATGATTATTTATAACAACAAGAAGAAACACAAGTCTCTGAGCGAGAGGGAGAAAAAATTTAAAGACTATCGTGAATGAAGAGATAATGCTTACGGCGGAGATGATGATTACCCAAGATCTTGCGAACTATCACGGATATTAAAACGTCAGTTCGATCGGAATACTTGACTAACTGAGAATAAATCTTATGATCAATTCGGTCCTGCTTCCGGGTGCCATATAAATAGCCTTCATGAACATAAACTTATGTTTATATTACGTACTAACCCTGAATTTGAGAAGGATTTTATGTTTGTTTTTTTCCCGACATGCATGAAAGGTATTTATCATAAGGATTACATTTACCCCAATTCTACTTTCTTTGTGCGTCCTTCTCGAAATAAAATCGTTGCTAATCAAAAGATAATTTCCTTTGTAATACAATGAGAAAGAGGTAATCCTTTGGTATAGTAGACCAATTAGTGATGAATATTACTAGAGCTCCACTTAACTAATTTTATTAGGCCAGGTTTATCCTTTATTCTTGTTACTTTGGAGGCTAAAAAAAAATATATTTTTTTTTAGAGCTCTTCTGGTTTACTATTTATTATTTATTCTTTAATAGTCCTTCGGTATTCCCTACCCCCCATCCTGCCTTCGGTAGGCAGGGGGCTTAGGGAATCGCGAAGCTTACAGCAAGCTCTCCCTGGTAAAGTTATTTCTATTATTCTTTATTCTTTAGTACTAAATGCTTGGCAATTTTGTTAACTTAATAGTCCTTCGGTATTCCCTACCCCCCATCCTGCCTTCGGTAGGCAGGGGGCTTAGGGAATCGCGAAGCTTACAGCAAGCTCTAACATAGAACTATTAGGAAGGCACCAGATATGCCTATCTGATTACTTAATATTAGTTCAGTTCGCCTAGCTCTTATTATAAGGCTAATTACCTTGTTTTAATTGCTTCATTCTATTTTACTACTCTAAATTGGTTTATTGTGGTACGCTTTAACGGTTATAGGTTAATGGTAGACTTGTCGATTTCCACTCGATTTGTGTCAGTTCGAATCTGACTAACCGTATTCTATAGGATTTAGTTTAGTATAGTATGATTTAAGGCGCAAGCTCTTATACATACTATAATGATGCTGTTCAATTCCACATAGCAGCATCTACACTACTTTGCAGTTGCGGATAAGCTAGATAAGGTATATATATACTGAGTATATAAAGCAAACGATGGCGTGCCTCTAAAAAAATAAAGATGGCTAGCTTTGCTAGAACGAAGTCCGCTCTAAAAAAAAATACATTTTTTTTTCGAGCTTGCTAGTACTAATCCGGCTCGCCGGATATGTACTACTAAAAATTACTAAATAAGGCTTATTCCTGATTCCCGAGCTTGCTGGTCAGCAGGACGAGTAATAAAAAAAAATATATTTTTTTTTATACGCGCCGGAATATTAGAGAATAGCTTAGCTAGTATAAATAAGCGGCTGACTCAAACTTATTGTAAGCTTAGCCATCTAGCTTTTGCTGGATTTGTAAGTGTGCTATATCTTATAGAGAACTAGGAATAACAAGGGACATTTTCTTGCAAAATGCGATAACTAGAGCTATGTACGCTAATTTAGCGTGTCGCAAACTTTGCTAGGGAACTTTGTTCCCTAGCAAAGTATAACGATAAATAATAAAGAGTAGCTAGCTAGGAACGAACAAAGATCTCCCCCTATTCCCCGAGGGAGAGACTGACTTTGTCTCTCGCAAGCTCGCGATTTATTTTTTTATCCTAGCTACGACTAAATAAGAGTCCACTGTATTAGTACTTTAGGGGGTACTATTATATAGTGGGCTTGGTGTGCATAGCTCTAACTTACCAAGTTCTGTAGAGCAGAATGTTAGCTAAATCATGATATTTAGCCTATAATTAGCCTAGCTTGATACTCTTAGTTAGTTATGTTATGGAGTTCGTCTCTACGCAGGAGGCAATTCAATCAAAAATTGTTGTAGGCTAATATTTAGGTAGCTAAATGCAACTTTAATTAAAATAAATTCGTTCAAATAAAATGGTAAATCTAAACAAAATAAAAATGTGATATATGAATAGAAACGCTAAATCGTCGACTGCTTTTTTAAATCGTCAGAATATAAGCAGCTTTTATAAAAATTACCTAGAGCTTGCCCGACGATATATCTTTAATATAAAATTATACCAATTTTTAGGTATAGTTTTTATACATCTAGCCGTAACACCTATTCAAATAGATTGTAGTTTATTCATAGAAGTCTTAAATAATATTTCCGAAAATTTGGGATGATCAGTATGTGTGCCTCTTAAATACATTAAATTAGGTAGTAATATAAATTATATCTTATGTTATAGTCATAGATCTTTATTTGGAATTAGGACTTATATATTAATGGTTTTAATATTATTTATATTATTTCCCATACTTTTTATAATACAAAATTATGTTTTTATATTTTTAAGTATATTAAGTGTAATATTAGTTAAAGCTTTAGCTCTAAATTTTTATAAAAAACATTTTCAGTTTTTTTATAGTGGCTTGCCTAGTGATAAAAAAGTAGATCTTAGAGAAAAATTAGTGCACTTTATTATACTGATAATAAATAATCTAGGCAAAATTATAAAGCATTTATTTAAAATGTGAATAATTTCTATTATAATAATATATATTTTTAGATATTTGCTAGCTACTATGTTATTAAATATAGAAGATAATAATAGTTTTATAATAACAATATTAATACTTACTCTTCCTTTACCTATGTTTTTTTATTTGCTAAATTTTATAGTGAAATATCTGAAGAAAGAATCTATAGAGGATAAAGATTATTATTTGTATAATGATTACGTAGTAAAAAGAGTAAATCTGTATAGAATAACCTTTACTATAATTGTAAACTACTTAATTAAAAACTATTGTAGTACAATAATTATATCAATAATCATAAAAGGGTTTATTGTTATAATTATAACATTATTCACAATTTGTATAATATACGGTATCTTGCAAATAAATAAGCGAGGAGGAGGTAGACAAAGTACAATATCGTGCAGTAGGGTTGACCCTCTCTCCGATGGCGATTCTGGAGTCCGAGCTTCTCGATTCCCTCCTACCCCCCTACGGGGGCTTAGAGAGAGGGTCGGAATAAATAAGTCTGAGGCTATAGCACTAAAGAGCGCAGTGGATCTAGCGGCGTCCCCCGCCTATATAGCGGCATTTATATCCCTAACTCCATTTTTACAGGAAGCATGTGATTCAGGTTTTACTAAGTATTATACTAATACAGGTAACCAAAGATATTTCGAATGGAAAGGTGTACATTTCAGTAAACCAGGTATATTAAAGAATGGACCAACCATCAATATCCTGGAGAATAAAAAAATCGAAAAATTCTTTGACCCTGAAGATGAGGGTATATCAGTTAGAGAAGGGCTAATTAAAGAATATAAAGAAAAATTAAAGAATTCTCCTATCTCAAGTATGACGTGAAAACTTAAATATAATGAAGGTGTTCAAAGATCGAAAGAGAAATTCGTAATAAAACCAATAAATTATTTTCATAATCCTGAATTTTTAGGGTCGGTTTCTTTGGTTTTAAAAGGGAGATTCTTAATAGTTACTATAATTAGAAAGGACTTACAAGGTTGTACCTTTTTGCCTTCTTATTATTTTCAAGATAAAAATGATCCGTATGGTAGTTGAGCAAAAATTTCGCATGTTACATCAACATTAGAATCTAAATATGGTATATCTTTACCCTGGATAGGGGTGGAGAAGGCGAACAATAGAACTAATGGTTTAATAATATTTACTCAAGCCGAAACTATAAATAATACAAGTTTATTTAAAGTATGAAGGCCTTCAGCGTATTTTATGGAACCCCAATTAAAAACTGTTAATAATTATTACCAAGAAAAAAGTCAAAATAATCTTAGAATTAAAGAATTTGATACTACTAATAGTGTTAAATTACCTAGAGACATAAGTAGGCTATTAATAATACAAAGGGAAGTTATGAAAATGGTTAATAAGGATAATTTAGCAGTACATAAGGACAAATCCGCTGCCTTCAAGTTTGCTCACCTTGAATATCTAATAGAAAAGAAATATAAACAATTAGTGGCATTTTATTTAGCTAAAGGTATAAAAGCTAACCCTAAGTATTTCAAGATGTTAGAACATGATCGTTCAGATAAAGCTGGACTTAAGTTTATGGAGTTAGTGTATAAAGTCCGGTGTGAAACAAAATCTACTATTGAAGAAGATAAAGCTTTAAATCATAATATATTAGAAAAAAATATAACTCGTGAGAAACTATATGATATAGTAGAGCTAGCTGAAAGGAAATGAGCTAGAAATAATAGTAATAATGAATATCCGGATAATGATTGCTATTATTTTAAAACTCGTCGTGATTATCCTATAAACCGTTTATTATTAACTAGAAACCGTAGTCATATGACTTATTTTCAAATGCATAAAGAGGGAGTTGTGGAAGGTTATAAAGATAGACAGCAAATGCTGGGTGGATTAGATGCTAGCTTAGATTATTTAAAATTAGATAAATCTAGAGAAGAGTTAATAAAAAAAATGGCTAGTATATTGACTAAGAGTGAATTTACTAAATTCAAGAATTTTTATGGTGTTTCTATTAATAGACTTACATTTGAATTTTTTCAGCTTAAACCCGCAGAGAGTGAATATTTTGGAATAAAGAGTACATGTGTATCAATACCGGGAATACTAGACAAAGAGACACCAGATTACGAACTTTATAGCATTCTAGACATGCATAATGATAGTGTAAAATTACCTCTTGTTTTTAAAGATAATGGAGGATGCTTTAATATGACTATGCCTACTCATGACTATAATATGTTAGATAATAGGGATGAGTTATCTATTCGTAAATGTATGGATTTTATCTATACAAATTCAGATGGAAACTTAACTTATAAATCAGATAAGGATAATTTTAGTGTTCTAGCTGATGGGGTCGTGAAAAAATATCCGTATCAATCAGATAAGGATTATATTAATTGGGTTAAAAAGAAAAGTGTAGGTTTTACTAAACAAGCTGTAGACTATAAATATAAAAACCCTAAGTCAGTTAATTATACCTTCGATGGGTTTAATCGTAGATTAAAAGTTGGAGCAATAATATTTATAGAGTTGCCCTTTAATAGTAAAAACCTCTTGCATAATATACCACATAAATATGACCAAATATCTCTGGAAGGGGAAAGAGTTAATTTTGATTATAAAGGTGACTGAATAGTCAAATCTTCTAGACCTAAGACTACTCCAATTAGTAAAAATAACCTTAAATTTAGGGCAACTTGACCAAGTGGGCAAAAGAATCCGAATCTCCCTTATATTGAAGTGGAAAAATTTGCTAACTCGAAAAATGAGAGTCTAGATCTAAATACATCTAATCTTCAAATATCTTTGGTTCAATACGACTACCTCCCCTCCATAAGGCCAATCCCTAGTACTAAGCTACCAAATGAAACAGCTCTTCTTCCCTCAGGGTCAAATGAAGAGGAAGAGGATCTCTATGGTTATAGCGGAGATGAGGGAGATAAAGCTAAAAATAATCGTGCAGTAGCTTCTGCTGTGCAAGCGAGTGAGCAACCACCAATCCCTAGTACTAAGCTACCAAATGAAACAGCTCTTCTTCCCTCAGGGTTAAATGAAGAGGAAGAGGATCTCTATGGTTATAGCGGAGATGAGGGAGATAAAGCTAAAAATAATCGTGCAGTAGCTTCTGCTGTGCAAGCGAGTGAGCAACCACCAATCCCTAGTACTAAGCTACCAAATGAAACAGCTCTTCTTCCCTCAGGGTCAAATGAAGAGGAAGAGGATCTCTATGGTTATAGTGGAGATGAGGGAGATAAAGCTAAAAATAATCGTGAAGTAGCTTCTGCTGTGCAAGCGAGTGAGCAACCACCAACAGTAGAATCCCCTATGGAGCTACCTTTTGAAGACAGCCTTGCGGATATGCCTTATCTATATGATGCTGAAAGTCCAAAGAATAATGATAACAATAGTGGTACACACGAAGGTCGTACAGCAGTGGCTTCGGGTGACCAAGTGGTAGAGGGGGAAGAGATTACTCTAATATCTGCAGATGATATGGCATGTGAAGGGGAATTGGCTTTTTCACCGCAATTTTTTATACCAGAGTCAACTCCAGATAGTATTTCTAGCGACAACTTTAGTCCTATTAATACGCAAGCTAACCAGGGGATGGGTGAGATCTTAGAGTCAAATCTTGTTAACCGTGGTGAGCCAATGCAAGTAGATGGAGATTTGTATCGTGAAGTTATGAATAATGCGGAAGGGAAAGCCGTAATGGAAACTATAAATCCTATCCTACTTCTTCCTGACCTACCAACTAGTAATCCCGAACCGATGGATACTGAAGATAGTCCACTGTTTACTGAAGATAGTCCACTGTCTATCATGTCAGAGAGTGAATTCTTCGAGCTAGAACGGGAAATGTCTAAGCTAGGAAAGTATACAGGAAGAGGCAAGAAAGGACAAAGTAGTTCTAAATAGGGCGCAAGCTCTTACTGGTAGATAGCTATACGTATTATATAAGCTATCTGCCGGAGGGGACATAATTTATTTGGTAGAATGCTGACCTTGCATGTTAGAAGGCTCGGTTCAAATCCGAGTGTCTCCATATAAGCTTGTGAAGCTCAATTGATTGAGCAGAACGTTTAAGTTGTAAGATATAATATTTAAACTTCGCTATTAGTAGATAATTGTAGGTCTCGACTAATTCCGGCTCAGCCTTAATTAGCAAGCTCGTAAATTGTTAATAGCTACGAAGAGCTAGCTCTTCATAGCAAGCTCTAGAGGGTCGATATATAAAGAGTAGGCATAGTCTACTCGTTCCCGTCTTAAATAAAGAGTAGGCGTAACCTACTCGTTCGCATCTTAAAAGAAAGATATTTAGGATAGCCCCTACCCCCTACGGGGCTTAAGAGCTTGCCCCTCCGAAGGAGAGACTTCGTCTAGGGCAAGCTCGAGACTTCGGAGGGGCAAGCTCTCCCGAAGGAAATCGGTAGAGCTCGCCCTGATAAAAAAGCACATGTAACTCAATCGGTAGAGTGAAATATTGAAGCTATTTTTGTTGTAAGTTCAAGTCTTACCGTGTGCATATAAAAGTGTAGCTTTAGCTTGCTAATTCTTAGAGTAGGCGGAGGCTCTAGCTTGGCTTGCGCCTTACTCGAACGAGAAAAAAATCAAGGAAGAGGCGGAGCCTATTCGTTACCGCCTTATTTTTTTTACTATCCATATCCCTCCGGGATATGGATATGCTAGCCCGATTCGTTCCACGAGGCATTCTTCCCTAAGCCCCCGTAGGGCGGGGGGGGTAGGGAATCGTGCTAATCCAGTATTGCATAGCGTAAAAAAAAAATATATTTTTTTTATCGCGGACTTCGTTCGCGCACTCGATACTTCGTCTACCGGAGGGGAATATGGATATGCACTACTCTTATTTTTTTTAGTTCTCGTGCTATAAGGGACTTTAGTATAATGGTGAATGCATATGACTTTTAATCATTAAAATGTAGGTTCGAATCCTGCAAGTCCTATATTTCTAGCTAGCGAGGATGAGGAGTAGGGAGGGAAACAAATACAGGCACGAACGAAGAGCTTGCTATGAAGAGCTAGCGCCCCCCCTCTTATATTTTCGGAGAAAATCCGCAAGCGACGAATAAAAAAAAAAAGATATTTTTTTTTATACCCCAGCCTACGCCTAGTCGTATAGCAGTAGACTTCGTCTCTCCTCCTTAGCTTGCGTACCCAAAGGGAGGCGCAAGCTCGGAAGGAGCAAGCTCCCCTATTTCCTACTAGAGAGTTTGGGCGGGTAAACGAAGTCTCGAGCTAGCGCCCACAATTAAAAGCAGGCATGTCGGAATGGAAGACGAAGTCGTTTTAGGTGCGACGGGTATTATTACCATAGAGGTTCAAGTCCTCTTGCCTGTACACTAATAATTATTTAGCCTACTCCCTAGTTTAATTACGAGCTTGTGCGATTTTTTTTTTTAAAGCAAAGTTCACTCCGAGAAGAATGCCTCGTGTAACGAATCGCGCAATATTTTTTTCTTCGCTCCTTCGGAGGCTAGCTTCGCTTAGAACGAAGTCCGCTCTTTTTTTTCTTCGAGCTTGCTAGTACAAATCCGGCTCGCCGGATATGTACTATGAAAAAAATCCCGCAAGCTCTGGGAATATGAAGAGCTCGCTGTAGACGAAGTCTCTCCCTTAACCCCCTCCGTCCGTCCGAAGGCGGCGGATGGGGGTAGGGAATACTGAATAGGGGAGGGGGCTATCTTGCCTCCTATATCCTGTCGATTAATGGGTAGATCATAAATTTTTGGTATTTACAGTCGGTGTTCGAATCACCGCAGGATAATTTTATCTTAATATTAGTAGCGAAGCGCGAAGCGCGAAGCATATCCTTCGGATTTTTTTTATCGCTCGACGAGCCCCCTAACGAAGTGTATCCCTTAAGCCCCTAGGGGGTAGGGAGGCATTCTTCTGGGAGAGCTTGCGCCTTCATAGCAAGCTCCTGCTAACTAAAGCAACTAAAGCTAGATTTATTAAGGTAGACATAACTCAATCGGTAGAGTGGTTATTTGTGGTGTAACTTGTTCTCGGTTCGATCCCGAGTGTTTACCCTAGGAGCTGTCTCTATTCATATAGCCAGCATATATAAGCTAAAGCTATAATTAGTGCGCTAGCTTGCCCTCTTTGTTGAGGGGAACGAAGTTCCTTCTATAGTAGGCTAAAGCTTTAGCTTGCGAGAGTAAGAAAGTTCACTCCGACCCCTGAATCAGTAGGCTTCGCCTCAGCAATAAAGAGCTTGCTGGTCCTCCTTAGCTCTCCTTCGGAGTACCCAAAGGGAGGCGCAAGCTCGGATGGACGAGCTTGCTAGTCCTACGTACTACTAAATAACTTTATAGAGCGGACTTCGTTCGCGTAGTAGCTACGCCAGAATAGTCCTTCGGTATTTCAGTGCTCCGCCAGAAATTAGCGCAGCTACAGCAAGCTCTAAAATAAATTTAGAGCTTGCGCCATTTTTTTTTAGAGCGGACTTCGTTCTAGCGAAGCTAGCCACCATCCTTCGGAGGTAGACGAAGTCTCGAGCTAGCGCGATTTCCTATTCCCGACGAGCTTGCTGGTCCTGAGGACTACGCCTGTATTTTTTAGGCGGAGGTTACTGCTCTCGTTCCCTCTTCGAACCCTCCTCTTACTCGCAAGCTCGTAGTAATATGCTATTAAGCAAGCCTAAGTAGTTTAAATGGTTAAAACTCTAATTTCATACGTTAGTAATGAGAATTCGATTTTCTCCTAAGGCTCGCCCGTGAGGCCATGGTTAAGTCTAATTAACTAGCAAAACACTTAAAAAAAAAAATGATTATATTATCAATAATACTAGTTTTACTTTCAAACGCCGTCAATATAAGACGAGATATATCGATACTATTTAATAGGATAGCGATATTAATATTAATTTATTGTATTTTACATGATATCTCTTCTTTAGCTGTTGTAACTAAAGGAGTCGGTTTACATGGTGGTTTATTACTTATGACAAATATCACACAAATATTCCATATTTTTATCTTTTTAGTTAGTATATTAATATTACAATTAACTAGTTTTTACCCTAGAAAAGTATGAGTGTCAGAATATTCTTCTTTAAAAGATTTATTGTTATATAAATTTATTTATTATAACACAAAAATAATAAATAAAATGGGAGAACATTTTAAAATTATTGAATATCCTAAACAACAACAACCTGGGAAGTTGTTTCTATTATTATTAAGGGATAAACTGTCAAACTCCGGGGAAGCCCTAAAGCTTTTGATACCAAATCTGGTTGAATTATACCGTGGTGGATGAACTAATTACTCATGTATGGTAACAAGTCAAAAGATTCTTGAAAAAGGAATGGGTAATCGCGGATCTAAGTCAACAGTACTTGTGCGCAAGCTATATACTGTTGTAAAAGAGCAACGAGTAGACGGCAGTTATATTGGGTTAGTAACTAATCCAATATTAAGGTATACTCTAAGAGGGTTCGAAAGAATATCCTGATATGGAATCCC
This sequence comes from Fusarium poae, assembly GCF_019609905.1. Taxonomy (NCBI): domain Eukaryota; kingdom Fungi; phylum Ascomycota; class Sordariomycetes; order Hypocreales; family Nectriaceae; genus Fusarium; species Fusarium poae. The sequence goes on from NW_025408658.1 coordinate 21,072, forward strand.
ATCTAAACAAATTCTAATTAAACGCTATTATACAACTAATGTTTCAAACATTAATCTTGATTCTGAATTATCTTCTATTAATGGCAGGGGTGCTTCTAATCCCTACACTTCGTTAGGGATACAGAAGAGCTTTAAATTAAATCCAAGATTTATAACAGGATTTACAGACGGGGATGGTTCATTCACTGTTTCTACTTCTAAAAAGAAATCTGGTACAGGTTGAAAAATTCATCCTGTATTTACCATAGGATTAGACATAAAATATTTAGATATTTTAGTTCAATTTAAAGCTTTCTTTAATACAGGTAAAATATACAAAAGTAAAAGAGGAATAGTCTATTATACAATAGCTTCAACAAAAGATTTAATAAAACATCTTTTACCTCATTTCGATAAGTATCCTTTAGCATCTTTTAAGTTGAAAGACTACTTAGTATTTAAGAGAATACTTCTACTTATGGAGAAAGGGGAACATAAGTCCTTACCTGGTTTATTAAAAATCTTCTCTCAAAGAGCTAATTTAAATAAAGGATTACCTAAGGTTATAGAAGAGGAATTTCCTGATCTAAAAGCTGCAGTTCTTCCAGAATTTAAGCTAGCCCCTTTTATAAATCCTGATTGATTAGCAGGATTCTTAACCGCTGAAGCATCTTTCTTTATTTCTCTTTACCCTAGTAAAGATAGAAAAGTAGGATACGCAGTGAGTCTAATATTTAGTTTAAGTCAACATGCTAAAGATTTAGATTTACTAAAAAGAATTGCGGATTATTTGGGGTGTGGAGTAGTAAGAAAACATAAAACCCGTGGTACAGTTGAATTAGTTATTACTAAGTCAGAGGACTTAAATCAAAAGTTGATACCTTTTTTATCTAAACATACTCTATCTGGAGTAAAGTTATTAGATTTTGAGAGATTTAAAAAAGCATCTATTTTAATAAATAGTAAAGCACATTTAACACCTGAGGGTATTAATTTAATAAAAGATATTAAAGATTCAATGTATAATAGAGAATTGTAGGCGTAAGCTCTATCTTCACTAAATTAAACCAGATTATAGCTACTCATTAAGGCGCGGGGCAAGCTCCTCCTAAAGGTTTAAGACTGTTAAGATAATCCATTAGAATTTGCAAGATAAATCCATTATAATCGTTAATTATACTATTTGTAATTACAGGTGCAGTATTATTAATGTCAACTAATGATTTAGTATCTATTTTCCTGGCTATCGAATTACAAAGTTACGGACTTTATATATTAAGTACTATATATAGAAATTCAGAACTATCTACTACAGGAGGTTTAATATACTTTTTATTAGGAGGATTAAGCTCATGCTTTATCGTGCGCCGTTGCGCCTATTTTTATTACGAGTCAATTAGACTTAGTTATTATCCATATATAACTCCGGCATCAGAGTTAGGTGAAGGGGAAAGCCCGACATTGAACTTAGCATCTCTGCAAGAAGGTGGGAAAGGACTGAATCAGATAGGTCTAGTGGTCCATCAAGCCGAGCCGCCTATGAGCAAAGCTATACTGCCTGAACCCAATTTACTAGGTATCTCTGCATGAGGATTGTACCAAGTCTGATATAGGGTATGTATTTTTGTGAGTGGTTTGGAGATAAAGAATCACTCAATGGATCAAAAAAACCAGGGTACAATATGTACTCTTAACGTAAAGAGTTGGGGCTCTAAGGGCGGATGAAAAATAAAAATAGGAACTACGGGATTGCCTACAGTCCTAAAGGACCATGGTAACAGAGGAGCCATAATACCCGTAATGGGAAGGGCTCCAGGATTTAGCGTCCGTAGCTATTCCAATGCTGCTGGAAGTTCCAGTACAGTCTCAACTGACAGCTGAGGAAAAATACGGAAAATTTATAGTCTATGTGAGAAGAATAACAAATTTATTGTAAAGGATAAATTATATAGATTATTATATGATAAGGATTTATTCTACGCGGCTTATCAAAAATTAAAAAGTAAACCGGGTAACATGTCTCCAGGTATAACTCCTACTACTCTAGACGGACTGTCAGAGGAAAACATAGTGGAGATTATAAATAGCTTAAAGAACGATTCATTCCAATTCCAACCTGGAAGAAGAGTATATATTCCTAAAGCTAATGGAGGTGAACGTCCGCTGACTATAGCCCCTCCTAGAGACAAACTAGTACAAGAATGTATTAGAATGATCTTGGAAGCTATTTATGAACCAACTTTCAGCGGAAACAGCCATGGGTTTAGACCAAACAAAGGTTGTCACACAGCGCTGGAAAGCATTAGACAAAAATTTGTAATGGCTAAATGATTCATAGAAGGTGATATAACACAATGTTTTCCTTCAATTGATCACGATAAACTTATGGAAATCTTGGGCGAAAGAATTAAGGATCAAAGATTTTTGGATTTAATTCGTAAGTCCCTGAAAGCAGGGTACATGGAATTCAGGAATTATTCTCATTCAGTAGCGGGAACTCCTCAGGGTTCTATAATCAGCCCAATACTATCAAACATTTTTCTTCATAAGCTTGACGAATTTATTTGCAAGCTAAAAGAAGATTTCGATGTTGGAACTAAGGCGACTATAAACCCATTGTACAAACAATTATCCAATAAAAAGGATAGAGCGAGAAGCGTGAAGGAAAAAATAATGATTCACAAGCTTCTCCGTATGGTACCATCTAAACTAGAAATAGATCCCAAATTCAAAAAGTTGGAATATGTTAGATATGCTGACGATTGAATAATAGGGGTAAGAGGGTCTAAAGCAGATTGTGTAAATATTATGGGGAAAATAAAAATGTTCCTAAAAGTCGCACTGGGTTTAGAGTTGTCAGAATCGAAAACCAAAATCACAAATGCGAAGGCGGAGCACGCTGAATTCCTATCGGTGAGAATTAAGAGAGGTATTCACGAAACTTATTCTCTAAGAAGAAACGTGATTAGCAGAAATGTTAAAAACATGAGACTTCTTGCTCCGATAGACAAGGTCACGAAAAAATTGACCAATAACGGATTCTTGGAAAAGGGTAGACCATACCCAAAATTCATTTGAATGAGTGAACCCAAGGATGCGATAATATTACTTTACAATTCTGTATATAGAGGAATAATGCAGTATTATCGTTTTGCAGACAACTTCAATAGATTATCATCTAAAGTTCATTATGTCCTAAAGGAATCTTGTGCCAGACTACTGGCAGCTAAATTCAAAACTGGGACACAAGCAAGTATATATGCTACTTACGGTAAAAACCTTAAAGGTTGAGACAAACATAAGTTCGTAGATATCATGCTGGGTATAAACACTGCGGCATTCAACGTCAAAGTAGATGATGTATCTCTAAGATACAAGGCCAAAGGTATATCCCTAGCCTCTTTAGAAGGTTTAAAATGTTCCTTATGTGAGTCAGACTACAGAGTAGAAATGCATCACGTGCGAATGATGAAAGATATTAATCCGAAAGCAAGTGCTGTGGACAAAATTATGGCTCGAAAAAATCGTCAACAAATCCCTCTATGTAGAAAATGTCACATGGAGCACCACAAAAATAAAATTAAATAAATCTCACAAGACATAAATTTAATACTAAATCCGGAGAGCCGTATGACGGGAAACTGTCACGTACGGTTCGGGAAAGGGGGAGTATTCTTGGTAACAGAGATGCTTCTCCAGTTCATTTATTAGGAACTAGTTTATTATATGCTAATTCAGGTACTACTAACTTAGATGGTTTATATATCATAACTAGTATAAGTGATCTTTCTACAAATTTATGATATACACCTTATTATATTAATCTTTCTTTAGTAATATTTACAATAGGATTCTTATTTAAAGTAAGTGCAGCACCATTCCATTTCTGATCACCTGAAAAAAAGGACTTAGGGAATCCTTATCAACATACGTTGGGTGTAAACTACCAAATTCCAGGGAACCCCTAAAGCTTCTGGTACTAAGCCATACATGAAAATGTATGAGTGGCTGAATTAACTACTCAGGTATAGTAACAAGCCAGAAGATGAGTGAAAACAAAATGGGCGATTGTGGATCTAAGTCAGTAATACATGAAACCAAACAGTCATGTATTATTGTAAAAGAGCAACGAGTAAATGGTAGTTGATGCGGTATTAATATACCGCATTTAAGATGTACTCTACTGGGCTTCGTAAGAAGTTATCAAGTTAAAACCCTTTCTAACCAAATTATTCAAAGACAATTTTATTCTTCCGAGTCTAACCTAGATAATAGCCAACAGCCTCAAGATCCTTGATTTATATCGGGTAGTCCTTCGGACTCAGCAAGCTCCTCTGACGCAGAAGGATGCTTTATGGTTCTAGTACGTAAATCACCAAAAAGCAAACTAGGATGACAAATAGAGGCTAATTTCACAATTAATCTTCATGTAAGAGACCTAGATCTTTTAAAACTTATTCAGAGCTTGCGCCACTACTTTGGAGTTGGAAGAATAGGTAAAGAAAGAAATGGTTGTCGTGAGAGCTTGCTGAGTCCTTCGGACTATACAATAGGTTCTTTAGATCAAATAATAACCAAAGTAAGAGCTCTCCATCCGAGCTTGCGCCTCCCTTTGGGTACGCAAGCTAGGCAGGAGCCACTCATTTTGATAGAGCTCTAAAAAAAAATATATTTTTTTTTAGCCTTCCTTTAAAAACTAATAAAGAGCGGACTTCGTTCTAGCGAAGCTAGCCCTGATTATTTATTATTTAAACAAGTTGTTATGATGATGCAACGTGGGGAACATTTAACAGCTGGCTATAAAAAAAAATATATTTTTTTTTAGAGCTTGCTGTAGCTGCGCTAATTTCTGGCGGAGCTACAGCAAGCTCTTAGTAGATTTCTTTGGGTGTGGTCAAACTTATTCTTATAAAGATTATATTGAGTTCAGTCGGCGGAGCCGCGTCAATCATTCAAAGATAATTATGAAAAGATTTTACCTTTTTTCGATAAATACCCTATCATTGGCGTTAAATCTAAGGATTTCAAAGATTGAGCTAAAGTAGCTAAAATGATACGAACAAAAGTTCATTTAACTAACGAAGGTTTCGATCAGATTCGCCAAATAAGAACAGGAATGAATAAAGGTAGAGAGCTTGCGCGATTTTCTTAACCCCCTCCGTCCGTCCGAAGGCGGCGGATGGGGGTAGAAAATATAAAATAGACTACTCTGGTTCATGCAGTATTTTTTTTCTTAGGCGCAGTATTTTTTTCTACGAGAGCTGGCGCCTAAAATTACTAAAATTACGAGCTTGCTAGTGCTCCTGCCTACCGAAGGCAGGATGGAAGCACGATGGCTAGCTTTGCTAGAACGAAGTCCGCTCTAAAAAAAATATATTTTTTTTTATACGCAGAAGAATGCCCCCTACACTTCGTTAGGGATAGAGCTTGCGCCTTTATATAAAGTTGTTGTTTTCTTTAATTTGGACGATAAATTTGACAGTCGTCATGTGGACGTATATGACGCTATACCTACAATAGTAACAACATTCGTGGCTATAATAGCCAAAATTTCTATATTTATATTATTATTACAATTAGTGTATTATACTAACAGTAGTTTTTCAGAAATGAGTTGAACATTTATTTTACTAATAAGTTCACTATTCTCATTAATAATAGGAACTGTGGTAGGTTTAACTCAATTTAGAATTAAAAGATTATTTGCATACAGTACTATCTCTCACGTAGGATTTATACTTTTAGCATTAGGTATATCTAGTGTTGAATCTACTCAAGCATTTATATTCTATTTAACACAATATTCTATAAGTAATTTAAACGCATTTGTTATATTAATAGCTATAGGGTTCTCTTTATATTGTTATATAAGTGAAAACAAAGAACATGAAGAATTAATGGACAAAAACAATTCACCTGCCAAGAGGTCTAGGAAACTTCTATATAGGGTATTATGGCCAAACTCCGGGGACGTCCTAAAGCTTCTGGTACCAAGCTGTAGTCGAAAGGCTACAAGTGGATCAATTAATCACTGATGTACGGTAACAAGCCATAAGATAATCGAAAGAGCAATGGATTACCGTGGATCTAAGTCAACAGTACGTGTGCACGGCGCAAGCTCGCTATATACTGTTGTAAAAGAGCAACGAGTAGACGGTCATAGATGTATTAATTTAATGCATTTAAGGTATGCTCTAATGGGTTTCGAAAGAAATTATCAAATCAGAATCCTTTCTAAACAATTAATTATGCCTTCCTTGAGAAGATCATATACTTCTCTATCTGTAAATCCTAATTTGAAATCTACAGCCACCGATACCCTAAACCCTTTATTCTTAACTGGTTTCTCCGACGCTGAATCTAATTTTACTGTGAGAATATTTAAGAGTAATACAGTAAAAGTGGGGTGATGTGTACAACCTGTATTCCAAATCGAATTACACAAAAAAGATCTTAATGTATTAGAAAAAATTTCTTCATCCCTAGGGGTAGGTAAAATTTACCATAAAGAAGAATCTTCTATATATATGGTACAATCTTTAAGAGATATAGATGTAATAATAAACCACTTTGAAAAATATCCTCTCTTAACAAAAAAATTGGAGGATTTTCAATTGTTCTCTCAAATTGTTACTTTAATTCATAAAAAAGAACATTTGACTATTACAGGTTTACATAAAATTATATCTCTTAGAGCTTCTATGAATAAGGGTCTTTCTACCCTTATGAAAACTACGTTTCCTGATATTATTCCAGCTACAAGACCAAGTCGTTCAGACGAAGAGTTAATAAACTCTAAGATTGATCCTTATTGAATGGCAGGTTTTGTAGCAGGAGAAGGGTGTTTTAGTATTAGAATTACTAAATCGTTAACTTTAAAAACAGGATATCAAGTACAATTAAGGTTTAATGTAACTCAACATTCTATCGATAAGGTATTTATGAATAGCTTAGTTGCCTTCTGAGGTTGTGGTAAAGTGTTTTTAAGATTTAGAGAGAATAAAGTGGATTTTCAAATCCTAAAATTAAAAGATCTGACCGATAAAGTTATTCCTTTATTCCAAAGTATATCTTTACAAGGTGTAAAATCAAAAGATTTTGCCGATTTTTGTAAAGCAGTTGATATAATGAAAGTAAAGGGCCATTTAACTAACGAAGGTTTAGATCAAATACGTAGATTAAAAGCAGGTATGAATAGAGGTAAAGAATAATTTTGTTATGCAGGAGCTTGCTATAGCTGCGCACCCGTAGGGATATTCATAGCAAGCTCTTCTGTGCTTCTGTGCGAAGCATACAGAAATATGCATAACTTTATTAACTTATGTATAATTATTTGTAAGATAAATCTGACCGCCGTGATACAATTAGTAACTCAACTGAAAGGTTATTTTTATATAAATCCTTTCTTAGCTATAAGTTTAGCTATTACTATCTTTTCATTTGTAGGAGTTCCTCCTTTAATAGGATTCTTTGGAAAACAAATGGTGTTAAGTGCAGCCTTAGATAAAGGTCTTATCTTCTTATCTTTAATCGCAATATTAACTAGTGTAATAGGAGGAGTTTATTATTTAGGTATAGTAAAAGAAATGTTCTTTAGTTTACCTGAATATAAAATAAATCCATTATTAGAAACTCTTACCTTAAGAGGTAATGTTGTAGATGATAATCAAAAAATAATTAAACAATTAAAGTTTAACTATAAAAATATAGCTATATCAAGTCCGATTTCTTTTGTAATTTCTATAATTACACTTGTTATTCTATTATTTTTATTTATGAACAAAGAATGGCTAAGCATGGGTAAATAAAAAAAAATACCATTTTTTGTAATGAATAAATTAAAAAGAATAACGAGCTCGCGCCTTTCTTATTCCGAATTAGGAATACTTCGACGCAGAAGAATGCCCCCTACACTTCGTTAGGGATTAGGGCTCAGACTAATCCTCTTGAAGTAAAACAGTGCCGCCTTATAGGAAGAGCATACTAATTCCATATCCATATCCCTACGGGATCAGGAATTAGTAAGCTCTTCTGAATAAGATTCGTTACCTAAGCTAGTCCTTAGTATTTAAATAATTAATAAGTAAACATGAAAAATTACAGAAGAGCTCTAAAAAAAAATATATTTTTTTTTTAGCCTCCATTTAATAATAAACTTAAATAAACTAAGATTCTTTTCTACACAGACCGTTAGTGGTAGACAAGCTGTAAATATTGAACATATCAAGGCGGAAAGGAAGTCCCCTCTTTATATTCCGTAGTCCTACGGACCAGCAAGCTCTTATTAATAACAATGAGAGTGCGCCGATAAATCCTTGATTTGTTACAGGATTTACGGACGCTGAAGGTTCTTTTAAGGCGCAAGCTCCCATTTAGAAAAGAATAAAGATAAATGAAGAGTAAGACCTACATTCCAAATTAAGTTAGATATAAGAGATTTATCTTTATTGGAAGAAATAAAAATAAGAGCTTGCTGTAAGCTTCGCGATTCCCTAAGCCCCCTGCCTACCGAAGGCAGGATGGGGGGTAGGGAATCGCGAAGGACTATTAATAATACAGGTTCAATTAATATTTCTAACAAGGAATGTGTATACAAAGTAAGATCTTTAAAGGATATATCTATAATAATATCTCATTTTGATAAGTATAATTTAATTACACAAAAAAAAGCTGACTTTGAGTTATTCAAACTAATAATTAATAAATTAAATAGCCAGGAGCATTTAAGTTATGAAGTAGGCTCCACAGCCTTACAAGAAATTATTAGTATTCGTGCTTCAATGAACTTAGGTTTATCATCATCAGTTAAAGAAGATTTTCCACATATTATACCGGTAATAAGACCTTTAATTGAAAATATGGTAATACCTCATCCTGAATGGATGGCCGGATTTGTATCTGGAGAGGGCTCTTTTTCTGTGTATACTACATCAGATGATAAATATGTGTCATTGAGTTTTAGGTAGGCTTCGCCTCATCAGCATAATAAAGATAAACAACTATTGAAATCTTTCGTAGATTTTTTTGGTTGTGTGCGAAGCCGGGTTTAATTATCATAATAAAGGTAATAAGGCTGTAATTTTTGTTACTAGAATAGTCCTCCTAACGAAGTGTACTCAGCAAGCTCTTGAAGATATTAATGCTAAGATTATTCCATTATTTAACGAATATAAAATTAAAGGTGTTAAATATAAAGATTTTAAAGATTGATCCTTAGTAGCTAAAATGATAGAATAAAAAAGTCATTTAACTACGAAGGGATACAAAGAAATATGTAAAATAAAAGAAAATAAGGCGCAAGCTCCTCATATAGAAAGAGTTCTGTAAATTAAAATTTGTCCTAGCTTCGCTAGAAAATATGAATTGCCCCCTTGATAATACATAATGTATTCCATTGAAAATTGGATAAATTGCAAGAAGATTTATTAGTGGAGCTTGCTGTAAGCTTCGCTCCCGTAAGAAATTAGCAAGCTCGGACTACCAACTAATTAAATATTTGCAGCGAAGTTTAGTTTAATTAAAACTAAAACCGTTCAACGACTAACTTACCCTATTTTTTTATTCTTAGAGCTCTATTTCATAGCCTTAATAATAAAAAAAAATCGTAAAATAAAATCCAATATTACTTTAAGTAAGTAATAATGACATAGTCTGAACAATATAGAAATATATTGAAATATTAATAATTATTATTAATAATTAACAATCTTGACCATATTGGTACAAATTTTATTTAATAATTAAATGAGTAGTGTAACTTTTCTTTTTGTTTTTGTTACTATTTTAACAATAGTTTTTTTACTTCTTAATTTCATACTTGCCCCTCATAACCCTAAAAATTGTATCGGGAAATCAATAAATTGGGGAAAACTGCCAAATTCCGGGGAACCCCTAAAGCTTCTGGTACTAAGCCATATATGAAAATGTATGAGTGGCTGAATTAATTACTCAGGTATAGTAACAAGCCAGAAGATGAGTGAAAACAAAATGGGCAATCGTGGATCTAAGTCAGTAATACATGAGACCAAACAGTCATGTATTATTGTAAAAGAGCAACGAGTAGACGGTAGTTGTAATGCGGGTAAATCCGCATTATTAAAGTGTACTCTAGTGGACTTCAAAAGAAGTTATCAGATCAAAATCCCTTCTAACCCTATAATTTTAACAAGAAATTTTTCTACACTAGTAGGTGAGCTAGCTTCGCTAGAACAAAGTTCCCTACCCCCTAAATTAGATCCTTCATACGTTACTGGATTTACAGATGGTGAAGGTTCTTTTATATTAACAATAATAAAAGATAACAAATATAAATTAGGTTGACGTGTAGCATGTAGATTTGTAATAAGCTTACATAAAAAAGATTTAGTGTTATTAAATAGTTTAAAAAACTTTTTTAACACTGGTAGTGTCTTTCTTATGGGTAAAGGTGCTGCACAGTATCGTGTTGAATCTTTAACAGGTTTATCTATTATAATTAACCATTTTGATAGATATCCTTTAAATACTAAAAAACAAGCAGATTACATGTTATTTAAGCTAGCTTATAATTTAATTATAAACAAAAGTCATCTTACGGAAAAAGGATTATCAGAACTTGTTTCTTTAAAAGCTGTTATGAATAACGGTTTAAAGGATGAATTAAAAATTGCTTACCCTAACATCGCTCCTGTATTAAGACCTGAAATTCCATTATCTCTAAATATAGATCCTCTTTGATTAGCAGGATTTACAGACGCCGAAGGTTGTTTTAGTGTTGTAGTATTTAAATCTAAAACATCTAAAATCGGAGAAGCTAGCTTCGCTATAAAATTAAGTTTTATTATAACTCAAAGTGTTAGAGATGAGTTTTTAATAAAAAGTCTAATTGAATATTTAGGATGTGGTTATACAAGTTTAGATGGTAGAGGTGCAATTGATTTTAAAGTATCTGATTTTTCTAGTCTAAAAAATATTATTATTCCATTTTATGATAAATATTACATACATGGTAATAAAAGTTTAGATTTTAAAGATTTTAGTAGAGTTGTAGCACTGATGGAAAATAAAAAACATTTAACCAAACAAGGACTAGATGAAATAAAAAAAATCCGTAATGCAATGAATACAAATAGATAGAGCTTGCGTAGACGAAGTCTCTTCGTGCTATTTCATAGCAAGCTCCGAATATTAATTATAAGCACACACGCACTAAATTCATATGTTAAAATTATAGGTAAGAGAAATTTGATTTAAACGTATCAAGAAAAATATAGTATTTTTGAATGTGGTTTTCATAGTTTCCTTGGTCAAAATAGAACTCAATTCGGTGTTAAATTCTTCATATTTGCATTAGTTTATCTTCTTCTAGACTTAGAAATATTAGTAATATATCCATATGGTATAAGCGTTTATGAAAATGGTATTTATGGATTAATAGTAGTGCTAATTTTTATTGGTATAATTACAGCAGGATTTGTATTTGAATTAGGTAAAAATGCATTGAAAATAGATAGTAGACAATCCAATAATTATTTTTATAAATCAAAAAAATTTATTAATATGTTTACTGAACATAAGTAGTATTACAGTAGACGGCTATCCGACCAAGCTTGCGAGCTTGCCCGTTCGTGAAACGAGTAGTCCTCCTTAGCTCTCCTTCGGAGTACCCAAAGGGAGGCGCAAGCTCGGATGGACTCGCAAGCTCACCCTCTAGTTCGCATGTATAGCAAGTTTAGCTTGCTGTATTTTTTTCGTATTGCGCCTATGTAGTCCTCCTTAGCTCTCCTTCGGAGTACCCGAAGGGAGGCGCAAGCTCGGATAGACTAGCAAGCTCGAAAAAAAAAATATGCCTACGAAGAGATTCATCGCGCCTAAAAAAGTATAAAAGTATGAAAGCGTGAACGGGGGTAGCGAAGCCGCGATAAAAAAAAAAAGAATAAATTATTTTTTTTCTAGGCGAAGCCTCGAACTTTGTTCCAGGCGCGGCGCTATTCGTTTCCTCCCCAGAAGAATGCCTCCCTGAATAATGCCTCCCTACCCCCATCCGCCGCCTTCGGACGGACGGAGGGGGTTAAGGGAATATGGCGGCCAAGGGTCGCTCATATTCCCTAATTCCCTTATTCCCTATTCCCTAATTGCCATCCTTCGGAGGGATACACTTCGTTAGGGAATAGAGAATCGGGAGCATGAGTCGGAAGAGCTTCGCTAGAGAGAAAAAATACCCACACGCGGCGCTATTCGTTTCACGAAGAGACTTCGTCTACGCAAGCTCCTCCTTGTTAAACTATTACATATACTAACCTCCACCCGAATAGCCTCCTTAATATATTAATTTGTGAAGTTTAGTTAGTGAGCGCTATCCTTATTCCCGAGCTTGCGCCGGGAATCAGGAGGCGCGACCCCCCCCGGGTCACTGCAAAAAATTTCTAACCGGACGATAGTAGCTTCGCTAGGGAAAAATAATAAGAGTAGTAGGCATATTTCTCCGAAATCAGCCTACTGCCTATTCTTATTTTTTTTTTACGAGTATTTCCTCCGAAGGATGGAAATCGCGAAGGTCGCTATTTAATAACTCTTAATGTACCGGTAGATTAAGAGTTATTTTAAAAATAAACTCAAACCTTTTACTTTGTAAATCAATATACCCCCAGTATTTTAGATTTAATAATAATTATGGTTGAAGCCTCAAAGCTGATTGGAGCCGGTTTAGCAACTATAGGTCTAGCAGGAGCTGGAGTAGGAATAGGTGTAGTGTTTGGGTGTTTAATTATAGGTGTGGCTAGAAATCCTTCTTTAAAAAATCAATTATTTTCATACTCTATATTAGGGTTTGCTTTCTCAGAAGCAACTGCGTTATTTGCTTTAATGATGGCTTTATTATTATTATATGTTGTATAATAATATTTTTATTGTGTATTTTTTTCGAGCTTACTAGTACTAATTCCCAGAAGAATGCCTCCCTACCCCGATCCGCCGCCTTCGGACGGACGGAGGGGGTTAAGGGAATATGGCGCTAGACGAGCTTGCGCCATCTAGTATAAAAAAAAATATATTTTTTTTTTATTCGTCTAATCCCTAGTCCTCAGGACCAGCAAGCTCGGTATATCGCTGTACTACGAAAAAGATCGCGCCAGCGATCAAAAAAGATAAAGTTCTTTATTTTTTTTTTTTATAATTTTTTTTCTTCTAGCTTGCGCCTTCATAGCAAGCTCGAAGAAAATTAGCAAACTTGAGTAGACTATTCGTGTTACGAGAACATCTTAAAAAATAAGGGGGCGCCTTTCTGAGAGTTCATGTGAATTAAGAGGAGCTCGGTCGGCTAACAAAGTTATACGTAGCTAGGTGAAGTTATCTCTATCCGCAAGGATACTGCGCACTCTTTTCTTTTTGCAGGCAGTAAAAAAAAAATATTTTTTTTATTGCTTATTCTGATTCCGAGCTTCGCCCCCATCCTTCGGAGGGAATAGGAATCGGAATACACAAATGCATAAGGTTAAAGAGAAAAAAAAATTTTTTTAGTCTTAGCTAGCTTGGACTAATTATTTACCCCTTCCCCCCTCGTGGGGGATGGGGGGTGAGCTCTCGTTCACGAGAGCTTACTCCTCCCCCTCTTAGGGTTTTATATTTCTAGCTATAGCGAGGAGCTTCGTTCCTCGCTATAGCTATATAAAGCTAAAAGCTAAAGCTAGCTATATAACAGGCGGCAATTCTATTATACTTATACTACAGCAACTGCTGTACCTTTGCATGGCTGGCTGTATATAGCCAGCAGCTGCTATATAACTAATTACAAGTATTGCTTATATAAGCAGCAGGTCGGCTATAAGCTGTATATATAGACATATAATTAGAAATTTTATATTAAAAATATATATATGAAACATTTATTTAATACATTTATTAATTTTGATGCACCTATGCCTTGAGGTATATATTTCCAAGACAGTGCGACACCTCAAATGGAGGGATTAGTGGAACTTCATGATTTTCGTGAATAAGAGCCAAACTCCGGGGACACCCTAAAGCTCCTAATACCAAGCTATAGCCAAAAGGCTATAAGTGGCTGAACTAATCACTCAGGTATGGTAATAAGTTAGGCAGATTCTAGCAATAGAAATGGGCAATCGCGGATCTAAGTCAGTAATAAAATTACTGTAAAAGAGCAACGAGTAGATGGTTCTTCTATGCCTGTGTATCCAGGTATGGTAAGGTGTACTCTAGTCGCCAGGAAACTGGTTTTTGGGAGAAAAACTTGACTTTATTTTTACGTTATGACAAATAGTTCATAATAATAAATTTAGATCATAAAAACGTGGAGCCCTCAATAAGATTAATAATCTATTGATCTCGATCTAATCAACAGTTAAACATAGGGGGTAGCTTAGTAGGAATACCACCCTAAGCAGCCTTTACACAGTTTAACGGATTAGATAAATATATGGAAAATCCAAGTAATAATAAATCAAAGTTAAATCCCCACTATGTCACAGGTTTTTCAGATGGTGAGTCTTGTTTTCATCTATCTATAGGGAAAAATTCCAAGTATAAAATAGGTTATTATGTAAACCCGGGATTTACTATAGTTTTACATAAAAAAGATGAACTTTTATTAAGAAGTATTCAAAGTTTTTTTGGAGGAATAGGGAATTTAAAGGTACTACCGAAGATAGTACAATATAGAGTTTTTTCATTAAAAGACTTAGATATTATACTAAATCATTTTGAGAATTACCCCTTAATAACAAAAAAACATACAGATTTTCTTTTATTTAAAGAAGCATTAGCTTTAATAAAAAATAAAGAACACTTAACTATAGAGGGGTTTAATAAAATTATAGCCTTAAAATCTTCTATGAATTTAGGTTTACCTGAAGTCTTAAAAGAATCATTCCCTGATATACAAGGAAGAAAAATAGAACCTTTTGATCTACCTTCTGTATTGAACCCTTATTGAGTAGCAGGATTTACAGATGGTGAGGGTTGTTTTTGAATAAAAACTTTAAAGGCAGGGCCAAACAAAGAAGGATTAAGATCAGTTATAGGTTTTCAAATCTCTCAGCATAGTAGAGACCTACCTTTAATGGAGAAATTAATGAGTTTTTTTGAGTGTGGTAGATTAGAACCCACAGGGTCAGCCTATAGCTTAGTTGTTACTAAGTTATCTCTTATCAATGAAAAGATAATTCCTTTTTATATGACTTACCCTATTCTAGGCTCTAAATCTGAAGATTTTAAGGATTGATGTAGAGCAGTCCAATTAAGAAACCACAAAGCTCACTTAACACCACAAGGGCTTAAAGAAATCTTAAATATAAAATATAGTATTAATTCTTCTAGAAAGTAAAACTGTCTAGCGAGCTCCTCTTTATAAACCTGCAACATAGTGGGAAAACAGTAACCCAAAATTAAAGTTAATATATTATATATATATTCGGATAACATCATGTACTATTTAGTTTTAATTTTATTTGCTGTAGGATGAATATTATTTTCTATAATAAAAAATTTTGCATCAACTAAAACACAAATATCACATAAATACTTAAATCACGGTAGAGATGTGCCGACTCAAAAGTGTTTTAAGTTTAACTCCATATATAAATTTTTTTATAATAATCACCGGTCTTACAGTACAACATCCTCTTCCCCTATTAGTAGCGTAAAGTTTTACGAAGATGCTTTTTCAATGAGAAAATTAATTATTAAGGATAATAAAGATAAATCAGGAATTTATAAATGAACCAATAAAATAACGAATGATATATACATTGGACAATCTATAAGTTTAGCTAAAAGATTTATTAGATATTTTAACCTTAGTTATTTAAAAAATAGAGAAACTCTTGTAATAAGTAGAGCTTTAATTAAATATGGGTATTCTAATTTTTCACTTGAGATATTAGAATATTGCGATATAGCTAATTTAACAGAAAGAGAACAATACTACATGGATAAATTAAATCCAAGATATAATACTTTAAAAATAGCTGGTTCTTCATCAGGCCATAAGCTTAGTGAAGAGACTAAGACAAAAATTAGTGGCGCAAGCTCTTCTTTAAAAGGAGTCTATATTCAAGAAAAATCAGCTTTGTATGGTCGTACTCATACAGAAGAAACTAAAGCTCTTATGTCTTCAAACAATTCTAATGAAAATAACCCATTATTTGGTAAAACTCATTCGTTAGGGGCTTTGCCTACTAAAGAGTTAATGAGACAAAAGGCTTTAGGTAGAAAGCATTCTGAAGAAACTCTATTAAAAATGAGTACTAGTAG
This sequence comes from Fusarium poae, assembly GCF_019609905.1. Classification (NCBI taxonomy): domain Eukaryota; kingdom Fungi; phylum Ascomycota; class Sordariomycetes; order Hypocreales; family Nectriaceae; genus Fusarium; species Fusarium poae. The sequence continues at coordinate 37,302 of NW_025408658.1, forward strand.
AGGTCATCTTGTCTATATACATGAAAAATGTGATTCAGAAGGATTTAAATTAATAGGTAGTTTTGTTTCAATTAGAAAAGCAGCTAAATTTTTAGATATTAGTGCTAATACTGTAAGACTTTATATAAATTCAGGTGAAATATTTAAAGATAGATATAAATTTACTGGAGATCGTTAAACTTAAAAAAAAACTATGAGTAAAATTTCACTATATGCTGGAAACTCCTAAAGCCTTTAGGTACTATAAAGATGACGAAGATATGCTTTATCAGTGATAACCCTAAAGGATGTACAATGGACTATCAGCAGGAAACCACCAAATATAGACAGAGCGAGCTTGTTATGAAAGACCGCCCTATATTTCAGTAGGATCCTTAGAGACTAAACGTGGAAACCTTATATAAGGTAAGATATAGTCCAGTTAAGTATGAAAGTACTTAATAATCGACTAGTTTGCTATATTCGACGGGACGCAATTTGTTCGTTATAAAATCTAAAATATTTATTAGAAGCTACAGCAATTCAACTAATTTAAATCAAGCCATTAAAGGTATTCACGTCAAAAACCCTTTAGATAATAATAAAGAGGTGGTTGTATACAATAATGCCCTTGATTTAAAAAATGCAATTTTAGAAGAAAACAAAGGTAAATCGGGTATTTATATGTTTACTAACACACAAACAAATGATTTCTATATAGGACAATCAAAAAATCTTTATAATAGATTTAGAAATTATTTTAACCCTGCTTATATAACAGGGTTAAATAATAAAAATTCGAGAGTAGGAAGAGCCATATTAAAATATGGTTATGAAAACTTTTCTCTTACTATTTTAGAATATTGTGATAAATCCGATCTAACCGAGAGAGAACAGTTCTATTTTGATACTTTGAAACCAGTTTATAACATTTTGAAAACAGCTGGAGTATACGTCGATGTTTTTACACATACGGATGACACTAAAAAGAAAATTAGCAATACTTTAAAAGGAGTAAATGCAGGAGAAAATTCTTATTGATATGGTCGTACCCGTAGTGAAGAAACTAAGATGGAGCTTGCGCCTTGAGTTTAAAACAAACAGGGGAAAATAATGCCTTGTTCGGGAAAACTCATAGTGAAGAAACTAAGGAGTTAATGAGACAAAAAGCCTTAGGTAGAAGACATTCTAAAGAAACTCTATTAAAAATGAGCGCTATTAGGGGTCATCTTGTTCACGTATATGAAAGATGTGTATCTTCTGACTCTACTATGACAGAAGAGTTTAAGATAATAGGTACATTTGTTTCATTAAGAGGTGCAGGTAAATACTTAGGTATTAGTGGTAACACTGTAAGGCTGTATGTAAACTCAGGTAAAGTATATAAAGATAGATATAAATTCACGGTAGGCTCAGCCAACCAGGAATAAAAAATTGTTTTCGGTTAGCACCAGTTACTTCTTATTATTGATATTTTTTCTAGTTTTATAGAAATTAGCTGTAAATGTAGATAAGAATAATATATTTTATTTATGGTTTTCCCTCAAGAGCTTACATATTCCCGCCTTCGGCGGGAGGAATTCTTCTGGGAAATAGTAAAATAAAATATCTTCTAAAATATTAACCCGAAATAGTAACGAAGTTGTGACAAGACATTGATCGAATTAATATGAACTATCACTCCTGCAGTTATATTAATATTAATAGCTTTCCCTTCTTTTAAATTATTATATTTAATGGATTAAAGTCTTATTTAGTCCACCGAACAAAATATACTTTGTTTGGTTAAAGAGGAAGAATTTCAAGAAAAACTGTCGAGAGCTTGCTAGTACTCCTGCCTACCGAAGGTAGGATGGAAGCACTACTTCAGTTAACTTGAAGCGTAGCTTGTATAAATTAGATTTCCGTCTTTAGACGGGATATAAAGCAAGAACGTTCAACGACTAGAAGATAAATCTTATCTAAGGATATTATTTTCCTATCACGAGCTTGCGCCATGATAGAGTATCCTCCGAGAATTAATTTAAATAATCTAGGCGCGAACGAAGCCCGCGCTTATTTTAAAACCAAATTTTCGATGACATAGTCTGAACCATATTGAAAAATATGGAAATTAAAGTAGAACCTTTAATTAACAACATTGATAGTTAATAAGAGCTCTACAACGTTAGCGAGATTTATAAATTTCCTGAATGGTAGACCTATATTAAAAAATGTACTTAAACATTTATACACATTAAGAAACAAGTATAATTGCTACAATCAAATTAGTAAAACATCACCTATAGATGAGCTTGCGCCTCCCTTAAAAAATAAAAGTTTAACTTATTTATTCAATAAAAGATTTTCAGGTATGCGGTGTTGCTTTGCTGCACCTTTCGGTAAAAGGAATTATAGTATTTCATATTATACCACAGTAGCTAGCACATTAAACGGACATAGTTTAACAGATACTTGTGATATAAAAATGAAAAATTTCTATGAATGATTTAGTGGTTTTACCGATGCAGAGGGATCTTTTTATATAGCTATAAGTAAAAACTGTTCTTTTAGATTTCAAATTAATTTACATAAGGATGATTTAAATGTATTATACTATATCCATAAATCATTAGGTTTTGGAGAGGTTAGATCTTACAATAATTACGCGTCATTTACTGTTACTAGATTAAAAGATATAGCTCAACTTATTAATATTTTTGACAAGTTCCCTCTTCAAGGTTCAAAATGACTTAATTATAGAGATTTTGTATTGGCTTTTCAGCTTTATACTAATTCAAATAATAGTTCTGATGTACTAAAAGAAATTGCCAAATTAAAAAACAATATGAATCGGTTAAGATTAGATTATACTATATCTAAAGATAAAGTTATTAATATAACTTCTTACTGACTTTTAGGTTTTATAGAAGGAGAAGGTTGCTTTAGTATCAATAGACATAACAACTATAGATTAGATTTTAGCCTATCTCAGTCTTCTATAGATCTTGAGTTAATGAAAAGCATTAAAGTATACCTTGAGAATCTTACAGGTGCGGAAGGTAATTATACAAATGCACTAGGAATTTCTGAAGTAAGATCTAATAACCCAAATCATAAATCTACCACAAGAATTGAAACTGCCCGTATACCTTTTATCACTAATCTTCTTATACCATTTTTAGATAGTCTTACTTGACAAAGTAAAAAGTATTTAGACTTTCAAGATTGAAAAAATATTTTGAAATTAAAAGAACAAGGCCACCATTTATCCGAAAAAGGTAGTAAATTAATAGATCTAATAATAAGTCAAACTAATAATAACAGACTATCTACATCTTTAAACCATGTAATTGTAGATAGAGAACAGATATTAGCAAAAGTTAATGAATTACTGGATGGTCCTGCAAATTTCGAGATAAGAAATAGTAGAAAATTTGTAGTTTCATTGAATAAATATTATCACTCTTCTCGTAAGAATGTATATGTAACAATAGTAGATGAAAAGGGTAATAAATTACATGTTTTCGACTCACTAGCAGATTGTGCTAAGTTTTTAAATGTTGATCCTAGTACAGTTTCAAAAAGAAAAAGTAAAGATATACCTTTTATATTTGAAAATAAAACTGTTTACATTAAAAATGAAAAAGCTAGTGAGGAGCTTGTGCCTTAAAGGTTATAGTTAACAACCTTTACATAAAAAGTATAAATGATAGTGAATAATATTAACATATATTAGTGTTTATAACATAATTGGAAGTTAATGACCCTTCTATGACTATTTTAGCTGAGGGGCACCAATGATATTGATCATATCAGTATCCAGATTTCATAGATTCAAATGAAGAATTTATAGAATTTGATTCTTATATAGTACCAGATTCTGATTTAGAAGATGGAGGATTAAGAATGTTAGAAGTTGATAACAGAGTAATAGTTCCTGAATTAACACATATAAGATTTGTAATAACATCTGGTGATGTTATTCATAATAAATAGTAATGATTATCTATTTAGAGTGAAAAAGAGCCAAACTCCGGGGAAGCCCTAAAGCTTTAGTAACCAAAGCAACAAGGAAACTTGTTGACTGGCTTGATTAATGACTCAAGGTATGGTAATATCACTAAAGATGAAGGTATGATTAGATTTATACTTGAAATGGGTAATCGCGGATCTAAATCAGTAATTTATGATATAGTAATATGGGTAGCTTTTTACAGTAGATTACTATGTAATACACCGTAGGAGTATCTACATAATATTATAGCTTATACAGGGTTACTGTAAAAGAGCAACGAGTAGACGGTTCTTCAGTATCTATTATACTGTAAGGTGTACTCTAGTCGCCGGGAAACCGGTTCTTGGGAGAACTAAGTAACCCAAGATTAAAGTTACCACTTAACTGTCCTATACTGCATAAGCTAAATAATAAACCCCAGTATGTTTCGTGGTGCGAAATTAAACTACTATATTAATTATTTTATAGTTGGGGTTTTCTTTATTCTTTATATGATTTTCTTTTCAAAGGCTAAATCTTTCATTGTTTATTTCATGTCCAAGCTTGCTTATTATAATAGCAAGTATGTAAGCTATAAATTAACTCAGATTATTTCTATTTTCTTAGGTCAATATATGAGCTATATTTCTGTAGCTGAATATGATAAAGGTAGATCTCCAGCTTATGCTGGTACGAAAGTACCTTTAAATATTAATTTAAGTAGCCAAGTTAAATTCTATAGTACAACACCTAATAAAACGACTTTCAAAGATTCTAAAGATATTACTGCAGATGTATTAAATAAACTACTAAAAAATCAAAAAGTTTGTATAACAGAAGCTGAATTATCTAGACTTAAAGCTATACCTGGTGTTAGATTTGATTTACCTTTAAATGAACAAACTATTAGTGCTTTTGAAAGTTTAGTAGGTAAACCTAACACCAGAGGTATAAAAGCAGGTGTTTATATATTTACACACATTGCGTCAGGTGCTAAGTATGTAGGTTCTAGTAACAGTCTATCTAGAAGACTAGACCAATATTTCTCTTTTAAGCATTTTAACCAGAAAAATTCAGGTTTACTTCTACCTTTAATTAAAAAAGAAGGTTTTGAGGCGTTTAGACTAGAAGTTATGGTTATGCCGGATAATATAGGCTTAGAATTCAATACATCAAATAATTTAAATTTTAATTTTTCTTACTTATTTTTAGAGCAGTACTATTTATTACAGGATAAATTTAATCTTAATACCCAAAGAATAGTTAATTTTAGGGTTGATCAAGGTAAGACTGTGTATCTTTATAGCTTAGATGGTAAAATTTTATATTATTGCGGTTATTCTTTAAATGAAATTAAAGGTGTTTTAGGAATACATTTTGTTACTTGCACTAATTGTATAAAAACTGGTGAGAGTTATTTAGGTTTTTTTAGAATATCAACCGATCGTTTAGTTGGCTCAGAGAAAACCAAACTGAGTTTACAAGAATTGTTGAATTTAATAGAGATGAAAAAGAAAGAAGCGCTAGAGAAAAGTTCCAGATCTAAATTTAGTAAAGCTGTAGTTATTCGAAAGGAAGATGAGGAAAAAACACTTGAATTCCCTAGTATAACTTTGACTATTAAGTATCTAAACAGCATAGGTATATCAGCAGACAGAAATCAGTTAGCTAAACATTTAGATACTAATAAATCATATAAAGGATATATTTTTTCAAAAGCTTAAATGTAGGAGTTTTAAAACTTAATAATTTAAGTGTTCGTCTTTTGCTTGTCCATCTTTAGGTATAAAATGTGATGCTTACCCAGGTAGATTAAACCAAGTATCAGTTTTCATAAATAGAGAAGGAGTATTCTATGGTCTTTAATACATGGCCAAAACTGTAGTGAACCTATGGTTATAAATCATCAAATTGCGGGAACACCCTAAAGAAATCTTAACCAAGTAAGTATGGTAACATAACTTATGGCACAGGTAATGACTCGTGGTATGGTAAAATCAAGATTTATTATTCAATGGGCAATCCGCAGCCAAGTACCAATTGTAGAGGTAAGCTTTTATTTGGTATGCAGTTCATCGACTAGACGGTGGTTGGTGTTATTAGTATTAATAATGCTTAAGATATAGTCAGACCCTACCCGAAAGGGTACAGAAAAGTATGAGTCTTTTAGTAGTCCTCCTTAGCTTGCGTACCCAAAGGGAGGCGCAAGCTCGGATGGACTAGCAAGCTCTTATTTTTTGTTAATTAGATGTAATAGAGGTTATTATATTTAGGGACCCTTCAATAGTTTGCTAAACTTATTTTTAATGTAAGCATTTAAAGGCGATATAGATCACTTATTTTTCACAAACTGTTGTAACATTGCATGGTGCAACTAGTAGAAGTGTTTTTAATAATCACTTGTTATCTGATAAGCGTATAGGACTAAGTACTATAGCAGCTTTACCTTTAACAAGACATTTTAGTTCAATCAGATCTTTAGTCAATAATTCTGAATCTTTAGCCTCAGAGCATATTAATAGTGGAAAACCTACTACTGCAAGTGTAGTCAATAAAGTATTACTCAATCAAAATTTAGTAGTTACTGACTCTAAATTAAAAGAATTATTAAAAGTTGAAGGTGTAGAAATAGAACTTCCTATATCTACATCGAAAGATAAGGAGCTTTTAGCTGAATTAACAGGTAAATCTAAGTATAAAGGTTTCTCTGGTGTATATATGTTTATACATAAAAATACAGGTGATAAATATGTAGGTTCATCCAACCTACTAAGACGTAGAATGGACTACTATTTTAACGGAGATTATCCTTTAGTTGGTAAATTTTTACCTTTACTACATAAAGAAGGACTAGAAGCTTTTAAATTAATAATATTTAAGTTAGATAATAATAAATTTAGTTGTAAAGACGCTTTAATATTAGAACAATTTTATTTATTAGATAAAAAATTTAACCTAAATACATTAAGAGTTGTTAACGCTGGATCTTCAAAAGGTGATCCTGTATATGTTTATGATCTAACTTGCAGTATTCTTTATTATCACGCTAAATCTAGAATTGAACTAAAAAGAGTATTAAATATACATACTGAAACTAGTAAAAAGTATGTTGATTCTAAAATACCTTATCTTAATAAGTTCTTATTATTAAGCTATCCAATACCTACATCTTTAACAAGCAATATTTCTTTAGAAGAATTATTAGGTATAATGCAAAATGAAAGAAAAGATACTTATAAGTTAGGTACTCGTACAAGTATTCCAGTAGAATTAGAGATTAAAGAAGGAAATACATTTGTGAGCGAAGCTTCCAAAGGTCATACTTTAAAATTTGATTCTTTAACTTCTTGCATGGAATATTTAAGAGGATTAGGATTAACAATTAAAAGGGACACTCTAACTAAATACATAAAAATTGAAAAAGTGTTCCATAATTTCTTATGTAAATACTCTCATGAAAGTTTACCTGAAAACTTTGACGAAGTAGGATTAATAATTGATGAATATAAAAAATTAAAAGTAGATACAGATTCATTAATAATTAATAGAAAAAATAAACCTATATTAGTTAAAGGAGGGGCGCAAGCTCTTATAGATAAAGAATTTGACAGTATAACTGAGGTAATTAAACACTTTGAAGGCTAGCTTCGCTTAGAACGAAGTCCGCTCTTAAACATAAAATTAGATAGAAAAACTTTTAATCTTCGTTTAAAAGACGGAAAAATATATAAAGGTTATTATTTTACTTATAAGAGCTTGCGCCTTGATAAGTTCAAGATAATCTTCACTAACATTAAAAAATTTGTAGGGAATCGCAATGTTCAGAAATATGTGGAATTCTTCACAGTTCAATGCCTATAGTTATAGAATCTGTAAATATAGATAAATTTGTGCATTGACTATATTCAGTTTAATAGTGCGAGTGTCGCAAACGGCGAACTAGGATTGCCCTATTCCCTATTCCCAGAAGGATGCCTCCGACGGGAATATGAGCGACCCTTGTGCGCCATATTCCCTTAAGCCCCTAGGGGGTAGGGAGGCATTCTTCTGGGAATAAGCAAGCTCTAAAATAAAGTTATTTATTTTTTTTTATTGCTGGATTTTTTTTTCGTATTGCGCCTATATAGTCCTCCATATCCCTTTGGGATCCCCAAAGGGAGGCGCAAGCTCGGATGGACTAGCAAGGTCGAAAAAAATATCCGTAGGAATAGTCTACGCGCAAGCTTTTCGCTATGGAGAAAGGCTAGCTTCGCTAGAGAATTCGTCGCCCTTCTTTATTTTTTTTTTTATTTATCGCTAGCTGCAGCTTCTCTGCACGAGCTTGCTGATTCGTGAAACGAATATTCGTAGAAAATTAGCCAGCGACCCCGTGCTTAAATTTGGAGGAGCTAGCCGATTTCTTCAAAATCGGCAAGCTAGCGCTACTTATTAAAAAAAGGGATATTAGTTTAATGGTAGAACAAGATGGTACGGTCATCTTGATTGTAGTTCAAGTCTACAATATCCTTAGGGCGCAAGCTCATTATAGGTAATTTGGAGGCGCATATTTAAGTGTAGCATATTCCCGAACTCGCTAGTGCGCAGCACTACTCCCTATTCGAGGGGTATTTTTTTCTTCGATATAGGCGCAAGCGACCCCTTACTCGGGGAAAAAATCGCGCAAGCATATCCATATCCCTCCGGGTACGCAAGCTAAGGGTAACGCTAACTCTAGCAAAAAAAAAAAATAAATAGAGAGCTTGCTATGAAGAGCTAGCGCGAGTATTTCATAGCAAGCTCGTCCTTCGGTATTCCCTACCCCCCATCCTGCCTTCGGTAGGCAGGGGGCTTAGGGAATCGCGCAGCTACAGCAAGCTCTCCACGAAGAGCGGACTTCGTTCGCGCCGAGCTTGCGCCTTCATAGCAAGCTCGGAGGGAATTCGGGAGGCATTCTTCTGGGAGGCATTCTTCTGGGGGCGCGAACGAATAGGGCCCGCCTCTTCGAAAAAAAAATTTTTTATGGAGAGACGAAGTTTACCACGCTACTTATTTTAAATAAAAAGGATATTAGTTTAATGGTAAAACTAGATGTTTCGGCCATCTTGATTGCAGTTCAAGTCTGCAATATCCTTAGGGCGCAAGCTCATTATAGGTAATTTTGTTTATCAATAGTTATACTTATAATTATGGGTTTGCTATATATAGCTTGCGTATATATACTAGCTTACTATAGTGAGGCTAATAAAGGCGGGCGAGCAAAGGTGCGGCTGATTAGGTGGGGGGGGGGGCTAGCCATATTTCTTCGAATATTCGTTTCACGAAGAGACTTCGTCTACCCCGGCTCGCCTATAACGAAGTCCCTTGAAAAAAAAAATATGTTTTTTTTTTTACTATCCGCCCCCTGCTACTCGCACGCAGACTAGGTAAAGCTCATAATTATATGTGGGGCGGCTGCTTTATAGTAAGCTAGCCCGAGCCCCTCCGGGGCTACACCGAACAATTAGTAGTTTTAGATAAAATATGAATTTAACTTTAGTACTTTTTTTAATAGGAATCTTAGGGTTTGTATTTAATAGAAAAAATATAATATTAATGCTTATTTCTATAGAAATAATGCTATTATCTATAACATTCTTAATATTGGTAAGTTCTGTTAATATCGATGATATAATAGGACAAACGTATGCCATTTACATTATTGTTGTTGCTGGTGCAGAATCTGCTATCGGTTTAGCTATTTTAGTAGCTTTTTATAGACTTTCGTCTCTTAAATTTAACCATCTATCCTTTAGTTATGCGAAAGCCAGTAAATTACCTGCTGTAAACTTAATAAAATGGCTAGCGCAGCCATCAGCTCCATCTGTAGGAATAAGAAATTATTCTACAGTATGTTCTTCTAATTGTAAAAATAATTCAATTGACCCTTGATTCATTACTGGGCTTTTTGATGCTGAAAGTTCTTTTGTAGTTACTATTTTAAAAAATCCTAGATACAAAACAGGATGAAATGTTCAAGCAAGAGTTCAAATAAAAATGCATGAAAGAGATAGAGATTTAATGACTCAAATTCAAAAATTCTTTGGAGGTATAGGGTATATATCAAACCCTAATAAAAATACTACTGTAGAATTTAGAGTTAGTACTATGAACGATCTAGTTAATGTAATTATACCTCATTTTGATAATTACCCACTGTTAACTAAAAAATACTCTGACTATGTGTTATTTAAAAATATTATTAAATTAATGTTAGAAAAAAACCATAGTACTTTAGAGGGAATACAAAAAATAGTCAATATTAAAGCATCTATGAATTTAGGTTTATCTGATGTACTGAAAGGTGCTTTCCCTGAAACTATGCCAATAGTAAAAGAGGGGGCGAATTATATCAAGGATATCCCTCAAGAATGAATGGCTGGGTTTTCAACAGGATTAGTCCTACGGACCAGCAAGCTCTAAAAAAAATAATAAATTATTTTTTTTTTCGCGTAGCCCCAAATTTCTTTATTACGAGCTTGCGCCTCAAAATTCTAAAACTAAGAGTGGTATAGCTGCCTCATTACGTTTTTCTATAGCTCAAGATTCTAGAGATTTATCTTTATTAGGGCGCAAGCTCGCTTTGAAAATTTCTTTGGTTGTGGGTATGTGGCTAAATATCAAAATCGTGCAGTTTGTGAATTTATCGTTACAAAAATTGATCAAGGCTAGCTTCGCTTAGAACGAAGTCCGCTCGTTAATAATATAATTCCTTTTTTTGATGAACATAGTATAAGAGGGTCAAAATATCCAGACTTCTTAAACTTTAAAAGTGCTGCTTTAATTATTAAAAATAAAGAGCGAGCTCGCGCCTAAAAGAAGAAGGATTAAAACAAATTTTACAATTAAGAAATAAAACTACAGTGCAGGTTAATACTGAAACTAAAAATAATCATGGGCATGATTAGGGCCCCAGAGAAATTAGGTCAAAAAAGGTGGAGTGAACCTTCACCTAGTCTTTATATAAAGGCAAAATCTTCAAATTGCGGGGAACTCTTAAAGACAAATCTACCAAGTTAATACAGTAATGTAATTAATGGAACAGGTAATGACTCGTTGTAAGGTAAAAACGATTTGTATAAAGAAATGCAATAGATAATCCGCAGCCAAGTACCGAAACACTTATAATTACCGGTATGCAGTTCATCGACTAAATGGAGGTTGGTAAATAATTACGGCGCGAACGAAGTCCGCTCTAATTATTTGCTTAAGATATAGTCAGGCATAACTTAAAGGTTATGGAATATCCCCAGCCCACCTAAGGGAATTAAATTCCTATGGTAAAGGGGAGAAAACGAAGAGGAAGTATTGCAATAGAATATAAATAATGTATTTAAGTATAATTATATTACCTTTATTAGGATCTATAGTGTCCGGTTTTTTTGGTAGAAAAGTCGGTGTTACAGGTAGCCGTATTTTAGGTTGTTTAAGTATAATGATAACAACAATATTAGCTATTATTAGCTTTTTCGAAGTAGGATTTAATAATAATCCGGTTTCAATTAATTTATTTAAATGATTAGATAACGAATCATTTAATATGGTATGAAACTTTCAATTTGATAGTTTAACAGTATCAATGTTAATACCTGTATTAATAATCAGTTCTTTAGTTCATTTTTATTCAATAGGATACATGAGCTCAGATCCTCGATCTAAAATGGATCCTTTGAGCAGTAACCCTATAGATCTCCATAAGCGTAAACAAGTATACAGCTCTATCTTACAAAAACGTTATTATTCTAATGGCCCTGGACTAGAAGACAAAAGATTCCTCGAGTGGTTCTGTGGACTAACTGACGGGGAAGGGTCTTTTATGTTTCTTCGTACTCGGGATGGTTATGGGTTTAAATTTTCAATTGGCTTACACATTGATGATATAAAGATCTTACATTTAATTCAAAGCACTTTAAAGCTAGGTAAAGTTTATATAAACGGATCCGCGGCTAGATTTGTTGTAACAAATGTTAAGGATACAGCTAAAATTATAGATATTTTTAGTAGATATACTTTAAATACGACTAAACTTCTTAATTTTAGAGACTTTAAGAAAGCTTTTGAGGTTTATACAAGCTCAAGGCTAAAAACTACAGATATACTCGACGAAGTCGAAGAAATACGTAGTGGTATGAATAGCTTAAGGTCTGATTTTACTCTTCCACCCTTCTACTCTGTACGTATTACACCTGACTGATTACTTGGGTTCATAGAGGGAGAAGGATCTTTCTCAGTAAGAAAAAACTATAGTCTAACATTTAGCCTAGCCCAGTCTATAAAAGATTTAGTGTTAATGGAGGCTATCAGGGATTTCCTTAACAGTTTAGCTAGTAGGGATGGACAGTTGAAGGGTGAAGCAGTAAAACTTTATATTAAAAATCACGACATGGTTTACTTAACTATTGACCGTTTAGATTATATAAGCCGTGTACTTATACCTTTATTAGACACTCTTTCTTGAAAGTCCAAGAAAGAGTTGGATTATAAAGACTGGAAAACAATATTAAAATTACGTACTTTAGGTCTCCATTATACCGAAGAAGGGGTAAAAATAATTAATATTATTTTAAGTCAAATGAATAATAATCGTTTAACAACTAGAAGATCTGGCCTTGTAGATAGAGCAGCTTTAGATTGTGATATAAAGAGGTTATTGAAGGGGCCATCAAACTTTGAAATAAAGGAAGACGGCAGAATCTTCATTAAGTCTTTAAATAAATATTATAACAATAAAGCTAAGATTAGATTAGATCTTATAAACATGACAGGCGATATTATTGAATCCTTTGATTCATCGAGCGACTGTGCAAAATACTTAAATGTAAGTCCTATGACAGTCTCTTTAAGATTAAGAAGCAGTAAACCTTTTTTATTTAAGGGTAAATTAGTGTATATTAAGAAATCTGCGGTAGCAGAAACAAGCTCGTTGTATATCTAATCTAGTATACTTGGTCTCGCTTCCATAGTATTATATAGGCAAGGCGCCTTCGGATCCTCGATGTTACGTTAGGGGAAAACGTAATTGTGGGGATAAACTGTCAAACTCCGGGGAACTCCTAAAGCTTAAGGTACCAAGCTATAGTTGAAAAACTATAAGTGGCTGAATTAATTACTCAGGTAAGGTAACAAGCCTTAAGATTTGTGAAAACAAAATGGACAATCGCGGATCTAAGTCAACAGTATTTAAAAATACTGTTGTAAAAGAGCAACGAGTAGACGGCAGTTGATCTATTAAAGATTTAATAGGTTTAAGGTGTACTCTTACAGGTTTCGAAAGAAATAGAGGTATAAACCTCGGTTTCAGAAATGTGTCGCAACAAAGTTGAAACTTCTGTGTCAAAGTCCCATCTAAGCAATTCGATATAAGAAAATTCTCTACCTATAATTCTACGAGATGAATTCATCCTTGAATGTGATCTGGTTTAATAGATGGTGAGGGTTCATTTAGTATAATAGTAGACAGAAATAAAATCCGTAAATTAGGTTGACGTAGCCAATTCAAATTTCAAATAGGTCTACACACAAAAGATCTTAATGTATTACTATTATTACAACAATATTTAGGTGGTATAGGTTCTATCCATTTAGCTCGAAATCGAGAAATAGTTAATTATTCAATTGATTCAATTGAAGATTTAAATAAACTTATGGATCATTTCAAAAAATATCCGTTATTAACCCAAAAAGCTGCGGATTTATTATTATTTAAACAAGCAATAAAACTTGTCAATGATAAAGCTCATCTTACTGTAGAAGGTTTAAATCAAATAATAAATATAAAAGCATCAATGAACTTAGGTTTATCGGATATGTTAAAATTAGAATTCCCTGAATATACTCCGGTTGAAAGACCTGTAATAAATAATGATAATGTCTTATTGGACCCTAATTGAATTTCAGGATTTGTCAGCGCGGAGGGAAATTTTGATGTTCGTATGCCCTCAACCAATAGTAAATTAGGTACTAGAGTGCAATTAAGATTTAGAATATCTCAACATAGTAGAGATATAAAGTTATTGGAGAAAATAGCCAAATATTTTGGATCAGGAAAGGTTTATAAATATAGTGGAAAGTCTGCAGTTAGTTACTCAACAGTTGACTTTACGAATATTACCAATGTAATAATTCCTTTTTTCAACAATAACTCAATTATAGGCATAAAATTATATGATTATCTGGATTGATGTAAAATTCATAGTTTGATGATTAATCGTTCTCATCTTACAGCTGAAGGTATAATTTCAATTCGATATATAAAATCTGGTATGAATACGGGTAGAGAATTTTAAAATAAATAACCTTTGTTAGAGCGGACTTCGTTCGCGCCTTAATAAATCTATTGTAAGATAAATTTGACTAAAATGCACAATCAAAGATTCTTTAGTTATTTAAGTTTATTCACTTTTATGATGATAATACTAGTAACAGGTAATAATTATTTAGTTATGTTCGTAGGATGAGAAGGTGTAGGTGTTTGTTCATATCTATTAGTTAGTTTTTGATTCACTAGAATAGCGGCTAATCAAAGTTCTCTTTCAGCTTTCTTAACTAATAGAGTTGGAGATGCTTTCTTAATGATAGGTATGTTTATCTTATTATGAACTTTAGGAACTCTAGATTATAGTACTGTATTCTCATTAGCTCCTTATATAAATGAAAATATTACTACAATTATAGGAATATGTTTACTTATAGGTGCAATGGCAAAAAGTTCTCAAGTAGGTCTTCATATCTGATTACCTATGGCGATTTCCCCAATAGTCGCAAATGGTCAATGAACAGTGATTATTTAAATTTAATCATGGTAAGGTTCGACCATAGAACCATACTAGAGATATAGCAAGGATTAAACCGAAGATATCTTGAAGATGTATGGAAAATCCAAACACTTTTGGACTTAAACGCTACTGAGGTGAAAACGGTCAAGATGTTTCGTAGTCAAGACCGTCGGTATTTTAATGTATCGCTACAGACTGGGTCACCACGGGGTAACTGAAATGTTGCTGAATGTACAGTCGGAAGCTCTATTTATTTGACAGGTGTATACGTAGTATTTGTATTCTTTATAAATACATATGCCGTGAGCTTTGGGAGGGTTTAATTAAAACTACTTGCTTAATTCAAGATATTTATCTAATCGTATTATATATTTATTATAATAAAATTTCACGTAATACATATAAATGTAATAAGGCTAAAGTTCATTCTAGTTTTTTAAAAGTAAGTAAAAGAGGTATACATACCATGAGAAAATCTTATATATGAGTATATGATATAACTAATTTATATATAGAAGGTCAAGTAGATAATTGTTTAGTTAACATTGCTCCGTTTACAACAAAAACGGAGTGTGCTAATTTTTTAAAAACTACTCGTAATACTATTACATCTTATTTAGATAGTGGAAAGATTTTCAATAATAAATTAATTTTTAGTTCAATTGAACTATCTAAAGAAGAATTATTAAAATTATCAATACCTAATACAGTATGGGAAGTGATTACAGGAGAATTATTAGGAGATGGTCATATTTCTTGCGATCCAATAAATAAACCTTTAATTAATGGTAGATTAGAGTTTACATTTGCAGCTACAATTTTACATTATGTTAATTATTTAAAATTTAATGTGTTAGCTTCTATTTGTACTACATCTAATCCAACCCCTTGACCTAAGACTGATAAAGGCCAACAACCTAGTCAGTATTGATTTTCAACTAAACGTCTGCCCGCTCTTACTACTATACACTCCCTTTGATATAAAGAAATAGAAGGTAAATACATAAAAGTTTTACCTGATAACATTGAAAGTTTATTAACTCCTATTGGGTTAGCTCACTGAATTATGGGGGATGGTTATTTTACTAATGGTAGTACTAAAATATGTACAGATAATTTTACTAAAGAAGAAGTATTAATATTAATGGATATTTTAGTAAAAAAATTTGCTATTAAAGCTACTATTAATAAACGTACTAACCCTGACGGTACTATAAAGTGACGTATCAATATTAGTAAACTAAGTATGGATAAATTAATATCCATAGTCCAATCGTATGTTATACCTGAGATGCTTTATAAATTAGGGCTAAAAAAATCAGATTATGATAAACAACGTTCTTTGCCACGTTAAATAACATTACCAGAGATGGTAATGTTTTAAATAATAATACACGTAAAAACTCTTTAAAAGGATTAAGGGAGAAATTGGTAAACAGGGCTCTCTTTAAACTTCACTATATGCGGGAACACCCCGTTTTAAATTCTTGGTCCTCTGTTTACTTAGTAGACTTCGGCAAAATCCAAGAAGAGGGGCAATCCGCAGGAAACTCTAGCAAAACAGCTATAGGGGGATCCTCAGAGACTACATGTGAAGCAATTAAATTAAATGATAAATTTAAATGATGATTTATAGGTTTTTCTGAAGGAGACGGATCTTTTATTGTAAATAATAACGGATATTTAGAGTTTAAAGTTACACAATATAGTGTAGATGCTCAAATACTGTTTTATATAAAAAAGGAATTGGGATTTGGATCCGCCTCTGTACAAGATAAAACAAATAAAACTCATCATTATAGAGTTAGAGATAAAAATAATATCTTTAAATTAATTCAAATATTTAATGGTAATATTGTAACTAAACATAAATTAAGTCAATTTAAATTATGAGTAGATGCATTTAATAAAATATATAAAACAAATATACAATGTGTAGAAAATAAACACGTGTTTACTTTAAATAATGCATGATTATCCGGGTTTACCGATGCTGAAGGTTGTTTTACTTCCTCTACATCAGTAACTAAATCAACAGGTCAAGCTATAACAACAGTAAGATATGTTATATCTCAAAAAGATGATTTAGAATTTAGTCAAGATTTAGCTGATAAAATAAATGGGTATGTTACTTATGTAAAAAGTTATAATGGTAATAATACAGTAGTGAATTTTAGTAAATTAAATAAAATTCTACAATATTTAAAGATATATCCATTAAAAACAAAAAAATATATATCTTATAAAAGATGATTAAAAATTTATGAATTAGTTAAAAATAAAAAACATCTTACTCTAGAAGGTAGAGTTACTATAAAATCTTTATCTAAACTTATCAATTAATTAATTGAAGATATAGTCCGAACAATAACGCGAGTTATTGAGCATTTTCATCGTATACGTACTATTAAAGTACATAATGAAAATCAACATTATTGCCTACACCGGTATCTGCTTTAATACATGCAGCTACAATGGTTACAGCGGGAGTATATTTATTAATTCGTTCATCACCTTTAATAGAATATAGCTCTGCTGTATTATTAATCTGTTTATGATTAGGAGCTATTACTACAATATTTAGTTCATTAATAGGATTATTTCAACAAGATATAAAAAAAATTATCGCTTATTCTACCATGAGTCAATTGGCTCAAGAATATACTCCTCATTCAAGTATATTCAGGCATCAAACTATATGCGAGTCTTCTTCTCTCTTATTTTCTATAAATAAATTAACTACTAAGAGGTGGGCTTCGCCAGCCTCTAAATTAAAAATGTACTCCGCTTTAGGTGCAAGTACTTTAAATTATCATTCTGCAGCTGGATGCTCTTTACCTGCTGAAAATAATTTATTAAATCCTTATTATGTAACAGGATTTACGGATGGTGAGGGTAGTTTTTTAATAAATATTCAGTCTAGATCAGGCCTAAAATTAGGTTATAGTATAAGTTTATCTTTTAAACTAAAACTACATTCAAAAGATAGTGAGTTGTTAGAAAAAATTGGCAGTTTTTTTAATGTAGTGGCGTGCCTCAAAATTTATACAAGAAAAGACGGATATATTGAGTATATAGTAAATTCTATGAAAGAGATGGAAATTATTAAGGCGCGAACGAAGTCCGCTCATCATTTTAATAATTATCCATTAATTTCACAAAAACTATCTGATTATAAAATATTTAAATTAGTAGGCGTGCCTCTTAAATTAATTAAACAAAAAAAACATTTAACACAAGAAGGTTTTCAGGAAATATTGTCTTTAAAAGCAAGTTTAAATAACGGTTTATCTGAAGAATTAAAAATTGTTTTTCCAAATATTATTCCTTCTTTAAAACCTCAAACTATTACACCTAAATTCGAGACTATAAATCCTTATTGAATTTCTGGTTTTGTAGATGGTGATGGGTGTTTTTACATATCATTAACCAATAATTCTACAGGTGTAGGCTTAGTATTTAAAATTACACAACACATTAGAGATACCGATCTATTAAAAGAATTAGTTAATTATTTTAACTGTGGACGTTATAGTTTAAGTTCACTAGGAGCTGGTGATTTTATTGTTACTAAATTTGAAGATATTTACACTAAAATTATTCCTTTTTTTAATAAATATCCTTTACAGGGATCTAAATCTTTAGATTTTTCTGATTTTAATAGTGTAGCAGAATTAATGAAAAATAAAGCTCATATTACTTCAGAAGGATTTGAATCAATTAAACAAATAAAATCGGTGGCGTGCCTCACAAATAAAAAAAGAATAAATAAATCCTTAATTACTAACGTTCAAAAAAGAACATATGTGACTTCACCATCACTCTCTAATGCTTCACAGGAATTTAATGAATGATTATCTGGGTTAATTGATGGTGACGGTCAATTTTTTGTATCTAAAAAAGGTTATGCTAATTTTAAAATTGTAATGGGTAAACAAGATAAATTTGCTCTTTATACTTTAAAGCATAAGTTTGGTGGATCTATTAAAGAGATATCTTCAGGTTTAAAATATAAATTAGCCCATAAAGCCGGGTTAATTAAATTGGTTAATAGTGTTAATGGTTTAATTAGAAATCCTACAAGAATGTTACAATTAGATAAGGTTTGTAAGTTATATAATATAGAGCTTGAAGTATCTAAACCTTTAACTTACTACAATGGGTGATTTAGTGGATTAATAGATAGTGACGGTTCAATATATTATAATGAAAAATCAGATCAATTAACTTTAAGTGTAACCCAAAAGAATAGATATTTACTAGAACCGTTACAAATATTGTATGGAGGTAGAATAGAAATTGTAGACTCTAGACAAGCTTTTCAGTATTCTATTTATAGAAAACAGGAAATTTTGAATATTATAGATAATTACTTAGTAAGATATCCTTTAATGTCAAATAAAAAAAATAAAATTAGTCTAATTAAAGAATTCTATGAGGTAAAAAAGCAATCAGTAGAAAAATTACGTTTAATAGAAAAAATAAATTATAAGTAAAGGCGCAAGCCCGTAAACTTATAATAAGAGAGAAGTAGCATAGAAAACTATACGTAATAAAAGTACTATAGTCAATTCGCAGATAACCAAAGCTCGTGATTATTTATATAATAATCACTATAATTTCAAGTTTTTTAATTCATCTACCATTATAAGGTTACACCTATATATTTTATGTGGGTTAATAAGGTGAAGATTTGATATTATCAGTAAGTTAGTAGGAATCTCAGAGACCATACGTTTGATATTAGTCTCAATTAAATTAAAATTAATTAATTTAATACCAAAATTACTTATCTTTGAACAACGTTACAGCAAAGCTACAAATAAAACCGAGCTTCGCGTCACACCCAAGTTACTTCTATTAAATAATAGAAATAGTTTAGTGTTTAGTAGAAATATGTCTACAAGTATAAATATTGACAATTTAGTGGCGCAAGCGACCCCTTACTGAGAGGAGTAATAAAAAAAAATATATTTTTTTTTATACGCGCCCCTCTAACGATCTTACATTTAGACAGTGATTAGCTGGATTAATAGATGGAGACGGTTACTTTTTACTAACTAAGAATGGGTATAATAGTTGTGAAATAACTATGGATGCTAGAGATAAAAAAGTTCTATATTTAATACAACATAGATATGGGGGATCTGTAAAACAAATCTCAAATGCCTATGCATTTAAATATAAATTAAGAAATAGAGCAGGTTTAATCGCATTAATTAACGATGTAAATGGGTTAATTAGAAATCCTGCACGTTTATTACAAATGAATAAGCTTTGCGTAAAGTTTAATCTAGAATTAAAGTATGCAAATAATCTTACTTTTAATGACGGGTGACTTAGTGGTTTTATCGATAGTGATGGTTCAGTATACTTTAGTGAATCATCAGGTCAAGTTTTTATTAGTGGCGTGCCTCTCTCAAAAAAATAAATTCTTATTGGAACCTTTAATAGATATCTATGGTGGAAGAGTAGATATAACTAGCCCTAAAATAGAAGCATTTAAGTATGTTATTTATAGAAAGGCTGAGTTATTTAACTTAATAGATAATTATTTTAGTAAATATCCTTTAATGACAGAAGAGCTTGCGCCTTGAAAAGAGTAAATTTAATAAAAAAATTTTATTTAGTAAGACTAAGTAAGAAAAACCAGGATGTTGTAAAATTTAATGAGTGAGTTAAATTCAAAGATAAGTGAGAAAAATATGAGGATTAATAAAGAAATGGTCCACATTACGTCATATTATTTATGATAGTAATTTTGCAATTAGGTATGATGGTAATAGCTATAGGTTTATCTTCTTATAATGTAGCAATATTTCATTTAATAAATCATGCCTTCTATAAAGGATTATTATTCTTAGGGGCAGGAGCAGTTATACACGCAGTAGTAGACAATCAAGATTTAAGAAAATACGGGGGATTAATATCTTTCCTACCTTTAACCTATTCTGTGATATTAATCGCTAGTCTTAGTTTAGTCGCTTTCCCTTTTATGACAGGATTTTATAGTAAAGATTTTATATTAGAATCTGCTTATGGTCAATATCATTTTAGTAGTATTGATGTATATGTTATAGCAGTAATAGGTGCTATATTTACTACATTATATTCAGTTAAAGTTATATACTTAACTTTCTTAACTAATCCTAATGGACCAGTTAATTATTATAGAAATGCTCATGAAAGTGATATATTTATCAGTTTACCTTTAGTGGTATTAGCGATATTCTCTATATATTTTGGATATATCACTAGAGATATTTTCATAGGATTAGGTTCAGGGTTCTTTGTAGACAATAGTATATTTATTCACCCTGTTCATGAAATAATGATTGACACTGAATTTGGTGTACCTACTATATTTAAATTAATTCCTTTTATCCTTACTGTATCTTTCTCTGCATTAGCAATAATATATTCTGAATTTATGCCAAATATAATATCGAACTTTAAATTATCTAATTTAGGATATTATATTTATGGTTTCTTCAATCAACGTTTCTTAGTTGAATTCTTTTATAATAAATATATTGTTAATTCAGTTTTAGAAATAGGAGGTCAAACTACAAAAGTTTTAGATAAAGGTAGTATTGAATCAATAGGTCCTTATGGGTTTGGTGTTATTTTAACTAAAGCTAGTAAAATAATTTCTAGCTTAAGTAACGGAGTTGTTACTAATTACGCTCTTTATATTTTAATAGGAATTTGCTTCTACTTATCTATTTTTACTTTTGTACAGGTAGTAGATGACGTAGTAAATTCTATTACAATAGCAAGCTTAGTAATTCTTATGTTGCATAAAGATCGTTCTTTAATTTCTAACTAGGGCGCTTCTAATCCGAAGGTTATGTAGTAGTATTTTTTTCGAGCTTATGTAGTCCGTAGGACTACATAGGCGCAATACGAAAAAAATTACTGCGCACTAGTCATCTCCGAAATAGATAGAGGGTACGAGCTATATTTCTTCGAAATAAGCCGTCCCTGCCTTAATTTATTAATTAAGGCGCTAGCTCGTAAAAAGAGCTTGCTGGCTAGCTTCGCTTAGAACGAAGTCCGCTCTAAAATAAATTTATTTCTTTTTTTTTTTTAGAGCTCTCCATCCGAGCTTGCGCCTCCCTTTGGGTACGCAAGCTAGGCAGGATCCACCCATCCGCCGCCTTCGGACGGACGGAGGGATATTAATATATTTCTTAACTAGGGCTATAACCTTTTTTTATAGATGAACCTAACCTGCACTACTAGACGAAGTCTCTTCCTAGAAAATATAGTCGGCCTTATTTCTGTGTTACGAGTAAGGGATAGTGCTGTAGTGCATATCCATATTCCCCTCCGGTAGACGAAGTATCGAGTGCGCGAACGAAGTCCGCGATAAAAAAAATATATTTTTTTTTACGCTATGCAATACTGGATTAGCACGATTCCCTACCCCCCCCTACGGGGGCTTAGGGAAGAATGCCTCGTGAAACGAATCGCGCCAGCAAGCTCTGGATTAGCACTAGCACTAGCTCTTTTTTTACTCGCAATGCTGGCCCGCCGAGCTTGCGCCGAGCGTATATATTAAAGGTGAGCTATCTATATTAGGATAGGAGTGCATGTTTGCTTGCTTGCTTACGGTACAACGTATTGCAAGTAAGCATTAGTAGTATATTAAAGGGTTAATAACCATAAATCTCATTAGCTTTAATAGGATAGCATAATTTTAGTTCGACTCTAAAATGAGAAAAAAAAAAGAAGGGTATCTTTTTACCAATGATTATATTTCTCAGTAACGAGAGGAGAGGGTAAAAAACCTACGGTAAAAAATGCACGTTATGAAGAGGGGTCGAAGACCTGTTGATGATATTTGTTTGAATCTTGCACCATCCGCTTGGATACCATTTTTTTTATAGCTAAAAGTAACTGCACTTTTTAAAAATATTTTGTATTCTAGAGCTTGCTGAGTCCATAGTCCTCCTAACGAAGTGTACTCAGCAAGCTCGGACTATTAAAAAAGATTTTTACTTAAACTCTCAACATTTAGAAGATACCAACTTGGGGGGGGGGAGCTAGCTTCGCTAGAACGAAGTCCGCTCATCAACTAAATTTCGATTTAGAAGAGGCACGCCACCGAAGAGGACTCATTTAATCCTTATCTATAGGCCGCTATAAATTTTAAAAATATTAGTTAAGGCGCAAGCTCGAGCTTGCGCCTCCAAAGTATATAAGCTATCATTTCAGCTTTAGACTATCTTCATATAATATTGCTACATATCGGTGGCTGGCTGGCTTATTTCGAAGAAATTATGCAGCCCGCCTCTATATTATTAATGAATCGTCTTTGATTCAGTGGCTGGCTGGCTGGCGTGCCTCGCCTCTTCAAAGAAATTATGCCCGCCTCTTCTTTATTGTGCGCAAGCTAGAGGATATCGGTGATGTGCGCTTCTTAACCCTTTATTAATAATAAGACCTAAAAAACTCCTACCAAGGCGCGAGCTCGTCATAATATGGATAGATGAAGACGTTAGGACTGCGAGCTAAATACTCGAGTGTAGCTTGCGCACTCCTCGAAAAAAAATGTATATTTTTTTTACGCCTGACCTCTGTCACAGAAGTCTCTCTGCTAGCTTCGCTAGCCCTACTTAGCTTTTAGAAGAGGCACGCCTATTAAAGAAACAAAAATCGATAAACCTAAGTCTGATGGAGGCGTTACGCTAAGTTGTTATTAATATAGTAGTCCTACGGACCAGCAAGCTATCGATTTAGAATTAGTAGTAGGAAAATATAGCAAATTTGCGCATAGACTATTCCTACGGGAGAGCTTGTGTATTCTGTAGCAATCGAACTTCGTACTGTACCAGGGGTTTGAAAGAGCTCGCTATGAATAGTTCTGTAAATTATACAGTTTAATGTATACCTCTTGCTGTTTACAGTAAGGTTACTTAAAAAAATAAATAAATATATACCCTTTCTAGTAGTAGACTATTCTATATCCCGATTTCCTTCCTTCGGAGGGAATCGGTATCAGGAATATTTTTTTTATCGCTCGCTATAAAAGTATATTTATATACCATATATATATAATTTAAAAATATTATGAGAATATTAAAAAATCACCCTTTATTAAAATTAGCTAATGGTTATTTGATAGACGCTTCACAA
Organism: Fusarium poae; assembly: GCF_019609905.1. Classification (NCBI taxonomy): domain Eukaryota; kingdom Fungi; phylum Ascomycota; class Sordariomycetes; order Hypocreales; family Nectriaceae; genus Fusarium; species Fusarium poae. The sequence goes on from NW_025408658.1 coordinate 61,188, forward strand.
CCTAGTAATATAAGTTACTTATGAAACTTCGGAGTGCGCCGTGTGAGGGCGTTGATTAGAGGAGTTGGTCCAAACTCTATTGTATACTCAACAGTAACAAAGTTACTATACAATCCGCGGGGGTTCACGATTTATACGGCTAATAATTGTATAAGTTGGGGAGCTGAACTCAAGAGCTATGTAAAGTCAGGGCTGCCACTGATAGTGGACATGGTTAGCGGAAATTGCTATGTCGAGGATAACAAACTTGATACACAAAGACGTCATCTATTCAGGAGGTGTATCCTAAGCAGAATATCACGGTACATCTGAGACATTGCATATGGTAATATCCGAAATACAATATGTTGTTGAGAAGTCTCACGTCAACCCAATAAATGGAAAGAAATTGTGCAAGCGACTAAGGCAAAAGGGACATTAAATATAGTCAATAGTCAACCACGGGATTTAATCGCCTATGGATGCGGAAACGTATCTATGCGAAAACGGAGTTTCCATATTAGTTCTGTTGTTGGGACGAAGGGAAATAGCCAGAACGTCAGTAGTACCAAAGATATAAGTGCCGGTAACTTAAACGGAGACGGCAAGGCCAAGAAGATGATATCTTCCGCTAAACCCAATCTGACTAGCATTATATCTCTAAGACTCTACAAGTTCAGAACTCATGATAATAAGTACAACAAATTCATCAGTCTACTAAGTGATCCCTACTTTCTGATCGCCTGTTATAGGGAGATTAGGGGTAAACAGGGTAACATGACCAGAGGTATAGGGAGAGAAACCCTAGATGGACTGAGCTGAGAGTGATTTGAGAAAGTTGCGGAAGAATTAAAGTCTGGAAAATTTAAGTTTAGTGTATCTCGGAGAATCGAGATTCCCAAGCCTAATTCGAACAAGACGAGACCGCTAACTATAGCATCTCCAAGAGATAAAATAGTTCAGAAGGCTCTACAAGTAATTCTTGAAGCAATTTGAGAGAAGAGCTTCCTAGGCTGTTCCCACGGATTCAGACCTAGGAGATCTTGTCATTCAGCATTGGATGATGTATACTGTGATGGAAAGAATTTTGTATGAGTAATACAAGGGGACATAAGTCAATGTTTCCCAAGTATCCCCCATAACATTATTTTGGATAGGGTCAAAAGCAGAATCATTGATGTAAGGTTCTTGGAACTACTTAGAAAGTTTCTCCAGGCGGGACATAAAAACCCTAAAACTGGTGAACTAGTAAAATCAGACGTGGGAGTTCCACAAGGTGGTATTCTAAGCCCAATATTATGTAATATTGTCATGCATCAATTTGATGAATACGTTATGAGCTTTGCCAACACTTTCAATAAGGGTGAGAAGAGAAGACAGAACCCTGCATATCAGAAGATTGAACGTCTCGGTAGACTCGCTACAAACACTCAAGATAGATTACGGTATCTTCGTGTCTTACAAAATACTAGATATGTAGACGTCTTCGATCCCAATTTCAGAAGAATAAGATACATCAGATACGCTGGTGATTTTGTCATAATGATTATTGGAACCAAAAATGAGGCAGAAATGATCAAGTTAAATTGTAAGGACGTCCTTAAAACTAAATGTGGTGTGGAGCTTAACAAAGACAAAACTATCATCACTCATATGCAAGAGGATAGATTCAAGTACCTAGGGGCTGAAATCGAAAAATTGAAAAGATATTTATTCTTTGGGAAAAGTAAAAGTGAAGCTAGAAAATTTATGATAAGAACAATTTTGATGAAGGCACCTATAACAGCTATTCTAGAGAAAATGAAGGGGGCAGGGTTTATTAGACAAAATAACCAACAATTATACATTCCTAAACATATGGGATCACTCCTGAATCTCTCTCATTATGACATAATATCATTTTACAATTCTAAGATACATGGTATATTGAACTTTTACAGCTTTGCTTCAAACTTGAACAAATTGGGTAGGATTATCTGATACTTGAAAGCGTCATGCGCATTAACTCTGGCGCGTAAATACAAACTAGAGACCTTAAGTAAAGTGTTTCAAAAATTTGGTAAGAATCTGAAATGTCCGGAAACTGACAAAGAGATCTATCAACCGAAAAACCTTAAAGTAAAGCGTCAATACCAATACACAAAAAGCTACAGCCAACCGGACGAGATCCTCGCAGGAAATTGAGCAAGTAAATTGACTGAAACAAAATTCGGTAAAAGCTGTACTCTATGTGGATCCTATACCGAAATCGAAATGCATCATTTAAGATCGGTTAAGGACGTTAGAGGTAAGATGCGTACGGGTAACACTACATTTGAGGAATGAACAGGAGCCATGAAAATAAAACAGATCCCCCTTTGTAAATACCATCACAATCTATACCACACTGGTCAACTAACTCATGCAGACATTAAAGAGATCAAACGTTATACTGGTTAGAAATTACACTAAATATCACAGTGGGTCTGAACATTCGTAGCACGTTCTGGGTGAGAGCCGTATGATGGGAAACTATCACGTACGGTTCGGAGGGCAGTTCTTTTTGAGGCTGACCCTACTCTTTATTATTACTTTGTTTAGTTATACAAATTGTAACTGGAGTTACTTTAGCAATGCACTACAATCCTTCAGTATTAGAAGCATTTAATTCTGTAGAACATATATAAGCATAATGTGTTCTTTAAATTGGGCTAATTGCTGGAAAACCTTCATTAAGACAATCAGCAGGAAAATTACTAGATGTTATTATATATCCAGTATTATCTTCAGAGACTACACGCCCGACATCTGATTTAGGAGAGCTTGCACCATGATTTAAAGCGCAACCTCCTAACCATAGATGATGATATAGTCCAATCTCTACTGGAAAGTAGAGTAGTATAGATTATATATCTATGCCTATTTGAAGGCATAACTTTATCATTGTTTATTTTTGTATCAGGTTATAAAAATAAAATGGGATTTCCGAAGTTCACTAACTCCGCTTCTTATTTAAATGGAGACGATTTAAGAGTAGACAATTCTTCTAACATAGTACACATGGCGGCTTCGCCGTCACATAATGAAGACTTTTTATATTGATTTAGCGGGTTTACTGATGCTGAAGGTAATTTTTTAGTCTCAATAGACCGTAAATATCTTAAATTAAGATTTAAAATAAATTTACATATTGACGATATAGAAGTACTTTACATAATTAAATCTAAGTTAGGTTTTGGTAGAGTTGTGGAAGAAAGTAGTAGAAATAGTTGTTCTTTTATCGTCGAAGATTCTTTAAATATAAATAAGTTATGTGACATCTTTAAACAGTATCCACTTCATACTAGTAAAAAGTTAGACTTTATTAGTTTTAATGAAGTAGTTATTATTAAAGCTAAGAATAAAGTACTATCTGAGGCAGATATAGCCAAAATTATATCTATTAAGAATAGTATGAATTCTAAAAGAGAGGTATTCACATATGGTACTTCGAAATCTCAAATTATAATAAACCCAAATTGACTTATAGGATTCATAGAAGGTGAAGGTACCTTCGGTATTAAAACAGGTTCAGCATTGTATTTTCAAGTAGCACAAAAAAATACTAGTCAAGAATGTTTAAATGGTATAATAAATTTTTTGATGAACTTATCAGACAATGCTACACTACGTAAGGATCCTGAAAATAAAATACTTCCTATAAGCGTTACAAATACGATTAATATAAGAACTAATGTAGTATCATTAGCAATAGCTAATGTAGATGCTTTATATTATTACCTATTACCATATTTAGATTCATCTAGGTTTTACTCTCGTAAAGCTATAGACTTTAAACTCTGAAAAATGGCTTTACTATTAAAAATTCACGGATATTATTATACAACAGAGGGTAAGAATTTATTTTTAGATATTTCAGATACTCTAAATAAAAGATATAGCACGATGAAGTCTTCATCGGTAAGTGATATTAATAATAAGATTATTAATATAACTGAAAGATTTAATGCTATTATAGAGCTTCAGCCACTTTTTGATGTAAAACTTAATATACCTCACACAGAAAATGTTCGTAAATATAGTATAGCCAATAGATCAGAAAACCCTAAGATTGTTTATATTTATGATGGATCAGAAATGGTTAAGGGGTCTCCTTTTGCTTCATTTAGTACTGCAGTTGCTCCACGAGCTTCGTCACCTATAAGTCAATTTTAAAAATAAAACATAAATACTTTTTCAAATATTCAATGATAAAATTACCACCGATAGTAGGCAAAAATATATTTATTTATAGTTTATAAAATCAATATCAACCGTAAGTATATCGTTAATAAATTTAAAAGTGAAAACCTATATAATCTTAATAGTTGGTTATGCATTATATTAAGAATTTCGCGGCTAAAATTTCTTTGAAAACTTCTAATCTAAATCCTGCACTAAAGTATTTAAATGCTGACGTAGATAAATTCAAAATAATAAAAGAAATAAAAGGTAAAGCCGGAATATATCGTTGAATTAATAATACCAACGGTAAAAGTTATGTAGGAAGTAGCGTAGATTTATCTAAACGTCTTTACAGATATTATAGTTTAGCTCATATAACAGTTCAGTCTAAACACAGTTTAATATGTAAAGCTTTAATAAAATACGGTTACAGTAAATTTAGCTTTGAAATATTAGAATTTTGCGAAAAAAAAAATGTTCTTATAAGAGAACAATATTATATAGATTTACTTAAACCGGAATATAATATTTTACTGAAAGCAGGGTCTCCGTTAGGCTATAAACACACAGATGAGGCCAAGGTAAAAATGCGGGGACCTAAAAATTTTAGTCTAGAACATTTAACTAAAATAAAAGAACATATTAATAATTTAAATGCTAAACGTGCTGTGATTATTGAAGTTTTTGACACTGAAAGTAATATTTACACCGAATATGCTTCAATTCGTTTAACTGCTAGGGTATTGAATTGCAATGACAGAACTATAGCAAGATATATGGATAGTAATAAGCTTTTTGCGGGTCGTTATATTATTAATCGAAAAAAATTCGATTAATATGCAACTTCTAGCTTTCCAGCTTCGTTACTACTTTATTATAGGCAAAATAGTCATTAGTAGTATTTTTAAAGCCTAGTAGTAATACTTGTAATCGTTATATTGATACTAATAAACTTTATAAAAATAAATATATTTTCACATCTAAGCCCATAGATAGTGCGTCTAGGGATTAGATTATAGTAGATAATAATTTATTTTAATACTATTTGATTATGCGTGATGTAAACAATGGATGATTAGTACGTTACTTACATAGTAACACAGCATCAGCTTTCTTCTTTTTAGTGTACTTACACATAGGAAGAGGTATATACTACGCATCTTATAGAGCACCAAGAACATTGACATGAGTTATAGGTACAATAATCCTTATCGTTATGATAGTTACAGGATTCCTGGGTTACCATATAATAGCCCAAAACGACTATAATAATAAAATAACAACTACAACAAGATTTAACAAAAGATATTATTCAACCTTTAGGAATAATGAAGAGGCAACTTCGTTCGCGCCTATAAATAACTTTTTATTGGCCAAAAACCTTAATCCTGTCTTTATCTATGATAATCTAGATGAAGATTCAGTCCGTAGAAATATAGCTAAAGAAACCAAGGGACTTAGCGGTATTTATATGATCTTAAATAAAGAAACTTTAAGTTATTATATAGGATCAGCTTCTACAGATAGAATTAACTCTAGATTTTCAAAACATTTAATATATTTAAATGGTAGTAAAATAGTTAAAAATTCAGTTAATAAACATGGTTTACATAATTTTGCCTTTATTGTATTAGAATTATTTCCTGAAATAGTTAATCAAGAAAATAATAAAAAATTATTAGATTTAGAAGATTTTTATATAAAATCTCTTTTACCAGACTATAATATATTAACTGAAGCAGGATCTAGCTTCGGTTATAAACATACTGAAGTTAGTAGAATAAAGATGAAAGCTAATTATAGTGAAAAACGTCGAGAACAAATAGGTAGTTTAAATAAAGGTAAAACTTTATCTTCCGAAACTATAGAAGCTATGAGACAATCAGCTTTAAATAGAAAACCCTTAAACTATACAGAACAAGGTGTTTTAAATATGAAAAAGAATTCTAAATCTATTATAGTAAAAGAATTAAATAATACTGTATATGGTGAATTTAATAGTATAGTTGAAACAGCCGAAGCTTTAAATTGTTCTACTAAAACTATACAAAGAACATTAAAAAGTCCTAGCCAAACATTAAAAGGACGTTGAATAGTTGATTATGTTAAATAATGCTACGAGGAGCTTGCTGCGCCTTTATTATTATAGTTGTAGTCCTGCAAGTATATAGTTTTATGCAATTTATGGAAAGAAATAAAACTTAAAGCAGAATAACCTGACAAGGTTATTGAAGAAACCAAATCGTTTCTTTGGCAATACTAGTGAAAACGATCAAAGTATATTTTAATATAAGAGATCGTCGGTTATCCATATAATCGCGACAGACTGGGTCACTGGTGGGTGGCTGAAATGCTGCTTAATGTACAGTCGGAACTTTATATCCAGGCGCAATTTATCGCTCTGATATAGGTGATATACGAACAATAAAGTTCTCGCCACTTTTGTACTTTGCTACATAAGTAAGTTTGTATGTTTTACCTTATGGACAAATGTCATTGTGAGGTGCTACTGTTATTACTAACTTAATTAGTGCTGTACCATGAATTGGACAAGACATAGTTGAGTCAATAAAAACTACAGTTTTGGGTATTAGTATGATTTTTATATATTCAATATTGCCTACAATAGGTAATGTACATAAAAACGCTTTAAAGAAAATGAATAAATTATTAGATAAAAAAGATTATGTTAACCTACCTACATCTTTTTTAGCCTTTTTAGTCGGATTAATAGATGGAGATGGTTATATTCAAATTACTAAAACAACTAAAGGATTTATAACTATGAAATTAGTTATATCTTTACATATAGAAGATATTTCAACTTTACAATATATCCATTCTACTTTAAAATTAGGTAATGTAAATGTATATAAAGATTTAAGAAGTCCAAGTTGTAAATTAGTAATAAATAGAACTGAATTACAAGAAGTTTTATTTCCTTTATTAATACATAATAACATATTCTTTTTAACTGAAACTAGAATTAATCAGTTTAATTTGGCTATGTATATTCTTAAAAATGATATAAAAATGTTTGATAAAATACCATCAAGAGAGAATATTGAAGATGTATTTAAATTACCGAAAGATGCAAAGGATTATACATTATTACATTTCTTTAAAAATTGAATTGTAGGGTTTACAAGCTCAGAGGGTTCTTTTTTTATTAAAAGCAATAATGATGGCTGTTTTCAGTTAAAACAAAGAATACATACAAATTTATTTGAAGCATTTAAATTAGTGTTTAATACTACAAGAAAAATAGACACTACTAATAATTTTAATCAATTTGGTGTTAGTTCTAAATCTGACATTCAAACAGTTATAAATTTCTTTTCTTTCGAAGGTTTACATCCTTTAATAGGATTAAAGTACATTCAATATATGAAATGACTAAATAATTTACAAAATTCTATGCGTTATAGTAAATTACATTACCCGAAACTGTAAAAAGGGCTCCTTGAAAATAAGGCTAGCTATTCCATAAGCTATGCTTGAGGGGACTACGTCACCGCCTTATTTTTTAGTGGCAAATGGGGAAAATTACAAGAACATTTAATAACATAAACTTACCTCCAGTTATTAAATTATTTGTAGCGGAACTTAATTCGGTTAATTAAAAGGAATTAAGGACGTTCAACGACTAATGAGTGAGTTAAACCAACAATAAGCTCAACACGATAACCCCAGGGTTTTATAACGTTAGCTACGTAACGGTCGCATCGTATTAAATAAAATTCAAGACATAGTCTAATTATATCTGAAAGGATATAAAGTATAAATTAAAAATTATACATAATCAAATTGTCATTTGAGGAGGTTTATATACAGATGAACCACATTGCGGCGACGTAATGTTAAAAATTCTGCTTAATGCTGGAATCTCTCCCAATTTAGGATTTGCATACGACTTATTCTTGATATTTATATCAATTATTTGCGTGAAAATTGCAATGACATGGAGACAATCAGCAGGGGTTAGAAGTCTCCATACTTCAGAAGCCTCTCAGAGACTACATGCAGAAGATCTCAGGGGAAAAAAAATTAAACTTATTAATTCTTATTTTAATACACTTAGGGGTGGACTACGTCTTGTACCCGCACCTCAAGCTAAATTAAATTTATTTGCAAGAGGTTTTTCAACTAGTTCCTCTCTATCTCCTTCTTACGTAAGCGGTTTCTCCGACGGAGAATCATCTTTTCAAGGCGCAAGCTCTTCTGTTTTAAAAAAACCAGGGTATAAATTGGGATTCCAGGTATTACCTGTCTTTACTATACAATTACATATTAAAGACCTTACTTTATTAGAAAAAATTAAATCTTTTTTTGGTGTCGGATTAGTCCTACGGACCAGCAAGCTCTTTATTAAAAAAATTAAATCAAATTCTGTTATATTCTCAGTTCAGTCTTTAAAAGATATTAATTTAGCCATTATTCCCCATTTTGATAAATACCCTTTATTAACTAAAAAGAGAGCTGATTTTATTTTATTTAAAGAAGTGATGAACTTAATGAATAAAGGTGAACATCTTACAAAAGAAGGTTTAGCTAAAATAATTAATATAAAAGCTTCTATTAATAAAGGTTTAAGTATACAACTAAAGGAACAATTTACTAATGTAGTTCCAGTACAAAGACCTGAAGTTGAAATTAGTCCTTTATTAGTTTCGAATGCTCATTGATTAGTTGGATTTGCAGAAGCTGAAAGTTGTTTTTTATGCTTAGTTAGAAAAAATAATAACCATACAATAGGGTATCAAGTTACTTTGAGTTTTAGTTTAGTTCAACATATTCGAGATTTAGAATTAATGCAAAAAATTAAAGAGTGTTGAGGTTTAGGTGTAATAAGTATAGGTTCTTCTTATGTAAGATTAACTGTAACAAAAAAATTAGATATTGATACTATTATATCTCTATTTTCAAAATATACGCTGTTAGGTTCTAAGAGATTAGATTTTGAAGACTTTTCCAAAATACAAGAAATTATTAATAAAGGCTTACATAAGACGGAAAGAGGGCTAGATGAAATAATATTGACTAAGAGTAAAATGAATAGTAAAAGAATAAATGACAACTAAAGATTTACCATTTTTACGTAATAAGTTTTTTAAATCCCTACACTTCGTTAGAGATGAATCTAAGGACAAATCTTTTCTACGCTACGCTTATTTAGTCGGATTATTTGAAGGTGATGGATTTTTTTCCATTACAAAAAAAGGTAAATACCTAGCATATGAGCTAGGTATTGAATTATCTATTAAAGATGTACAATTAATCTATAAAATTAAAGCTTTATTAGGTATAGGTGTTGTAAGCTTCAGGAAAAGAAATGAAGTAGAAATGGTAGCTCTAAGAATTAGAAATAAAAACCATTTAAAGAACTTTATATTACCTATATTTGACAAATATCCCATGTTTTCTAATAAACAATATGATTACTTAAGATTTAAAAGTGCTTTGCTTTCAGGAATTATTTACTCTGAAGATTTACCTGAATATACTAGAAATAGTGAGCTTTTAAATTCTGTAGAATCTATTTTGAATAAGTCTTATTTCCCTGCTTGACTAGTTGGGTTTATAGAAGCTGAAGGTTGCTTTAGTGTATATAAATTAAAAAAAGACGGGGATTATTTAGTAGCTAGTTTTGATATTGCCCAAAAAGATGGTGATATTTTAATAAAAGCTATTAGTAAATATTTATCTTTTACCACTGCGGTATATCTAGACAAATATAATTGTTCCAGATTAAAAGTTACAGGTGTAAGATCAGTAGAAAATACTATTAATTTTTTACATAAAGCTCCTGTAAAACTAATGGGTAATAAGAGATTACAATATTTATTATGGGTAAAACAATTACGTACAATACCTAGATATTCAGGAAAAATAAAAATACCTTCAATTTATTAAATAAGCGTAAATATATTTCGTTGTGAGATCATGATATAGTCCGATCAATAAAGAGATTTATTGAGTGTAGTGAGAATATTTGATTAAGATTAAATATGGTGACTACCAACAAAAATGCTCTGTAAATAACGCAACATTAAACAGATTCTTCGCTTTACATTTTGTATTACCCTTTATCTTAGCGGCATTAGTTTTAATGCATATGATAGCTTTACATGATACAGCTGGATCAAGTAATCCATTAGGAGTTCCAGTATATTATGATAGAATGCCTATGGCTCCTTATTTCTTATTTAAAGATTTAATTACTATATTTATCTTTATATTTGTTTTAGGAATATTTGTATTCTTTATGCCTAATGTTTTAGGTGATAGTGATAATTATATAATTAGGAAAGCTAGTTATTGTCAGAATGAACTTCTGGCTACAAGAAACCATCAAATTGCGGGAAAACCCTAAAGCAATTTCAACCAAGCAGACATGGTAACATAGTTTGTGGCACAGGTAACGACTCGTGGTATGGTAAAATCGAAATTGATTATCTAATGTCTGATAAATGGGTAATCCGCAGCCAAGCACCTATCACTGTATTTACAGTGAGGTGTGCAGTTCATCGACTAAATGTTGGTTGGCGCAAGCTTAAGATATAGTCAAGCCCCTTTCGAAAGAATGCAGGATCTTTTTTTGATAAGAAGATTTCGTTAAATGGATAGGTTTAGTAGTCCTTCGGACTCAGCAAGCTCCTATTTAGGGAGAATGCCTTAGTCAGGCGTAACTGTTATTTAATTACTTTCTATACTTTTTTAAAGACTGAAAGTTATATATCCTCTTTTTATCAAAATAATTCTCTCCTGACGGAATCTGCCGACAGTCTTAAACCTGCCCGTGTAGGAAAAGTAGGAAATAAAGAAATGACTCTTTATGAAGTTAAAAGTTTATTTCAAACTATAAAGAATTCAGATCCTTCATATGAAGGATCTGAAAAAGAATTTGGTTTACTTGCCAATGGTTTCTGGCAAGCGGAAGGGTATATAGGAGGTATATTTAGATCTGAGTTTAATTTTTATCCTATCTGCTCAGCTACTCAGTTGTTTTCTGAAGAAAGCGCGAAATTTTTTATTAGATTAGACAAAGCTTTATGTAATAAAGGAACTTTTAGTATAACTTTAAATAGCTTTGGTAAGTTTGTTATTGCTTATAGATTATCCGGTTGAGATACTTTTTTTTCTGTATTTGTTCCTTATTTCTATATGCAATATGGTGAAAAATATCGTGCTATTCTAAAACTAAAAAAAATTTATGAATTAAAAGATTATATTAAACATCACAGTTCAGACGATAAGGCTAAAGTTTTATTAGTGAGTCTTGTTTATTCTTTAACTGCTCATTCTCCTCGTTATAAAGTAAGTTTAGAAGAAAAATTAATTTCTTTAAATTTAGATCAGGGCTTATTGAAAGAATTACCGAGCTCCGCACCATATAAAGAAAATGATGTAAAACCATCTTTCTTATTTATATTAGGGTTCTTTTTAGGTGATGGTACTTTACATTTGAAACTGGAATGAAAAGACAAAAATAGTACTGTTGTTATTGTTCCTTTATTTAATATAATACAATCTAATGTAGAATCAAATAAATATATAATGGAAAGAATGACTAGTTGTTTAAACGCTTTGAATATTAAAGCTAATTTAGACAAAGGTACTAATACTTTTACTTTAACAGTAAAAGGTATTGATAATGTATTTAATTCTTTATTTCCTTTATTGAAAAAATATTCGCATTTCTTATATGGGAAAAGAGATAGCTTTAATTTATTAGTATGAGTAGAGGGGCTAATTAGATCAGGAGGCCATCACACTTATTTTGGTCTAAAAGCGCTTGTATATAGAATATATCATAGTACTAATGAGCGTATTACAGACAAAGAAGTTTGAATGAGCCGTCTTGAGGACTGATTAAAAGCAGTTTCTGCTCGTAGAGAATGTGGAGAATATTATATTTCACCTATATACACTTCTAATAAACAGATTAGAGGTTGACAAGTACGTTTCCCCTCTACTTTAAAGTTACCAAAATCCAATAAAGCATTTATGTCTTCAACCTGTGGTGGTCAAGATAAAGCTTTAGCAATAGCTGTGCAGTATAGAGATAAAATTCTTTCAGATTGAATTAATCTTAATTTTTAGTGGCTGGCTGGCTGGCGTGCCTCGCCTCTTCGAAGAAATTATGCCCGCCGACCCTTTACTCAATATGTTTTCACCTTAGTAAATATAAAGTACCCGCTTCGCGCTTCGCACTAATGAGAGATAGAGGTAGTAACAAATCTGACTAACTAATCTGGGCTAACCCTATGCAAACACCACCTGCCATAGTACCTGAATGATAGAGTAGAATAAATGTCATTCTAAAATCTCGAGAATTGCTGGGAACCCATTTAAATGTAATATATTTGAATATGACAATCAGCAGGATAACCTTTTAAGTTTAGTTATTACCTAAACTGTACAAAGGGGGTCTTCAGAGACTATGCACGAGACAATTATAATATATAATTGAAGATATAGTCCGACCATAGTAGAAATACTATGTATTTAACAACCATCAATGGATTTATCTTCTATAATATTATTTATTTATAGTCGGGTATTATTTGCTGTACGTTCAACAAAAGGGATAATTCGTTTATCTCCTGAGTCCGAAGGACTATGAAAGAGCTGCATTAAAATTACCAGATGAAAGTAAAGAAGTATTAATAGGGATTTTACTTGGTGATGCCCAAGTAAATTCATTTGACAATGCTTTAAGCATAGTTGTTAAAAGATTAAAGGCGCAAGCTCGTATTATGAAGGCGCAAGCTCTCTATACTTTTTATATATTTATATTTTGCTAACTTTAAAGTTGTTTATATTAATCCTAGTATTGAAAAAGCTAAAATTTTAAAAGAAAATAAAGGTAAATCCGGTATTTATTTGTGGACAAACCAAATAAACGGAAAAAGATATGTAGGAAGTGCTCTAGATTTAAGCAAGAGACTTAGAAATTACTTTAATACTTCCTATCTAATAGATGGTAAAGATATTATGATTATCTATAAAGCTTTATTAGCTCATGGTTTCGATAATTTTACCTTAGAAATTTTAGAATATTGTGAGCCTTCAGTTTTAATAGAAAGAGAACAATATTACATTGATCTTTTAAATCCTGAATATAATATTTTAAAAATAGCTGGCTCAAGATTAGGAGCTAAACACACTTTAGAAGCCATTGCGAAAATAAAAGCTGGTGCTTTAAATCGTTCAAAGGAGGCTTTAGCTAAAAACCTAGAACATTTAAACAAATTAAATTCTAGTCAAGAGCATAAAGAGCATTTGATTAGACTTAATACTTCCATTGAACATATAGCTAAAACTGCAAATCCTGTTATTGTACTTAATATTTTAAACGGAGAGAGTTTAGAATTTAGATCTATTACTCAAGCAGCAAAGTTTTTGGAAGTTCACCCAGAAATAATACGTAGACATATAGTAAAAGAAAAGCTTTATTTAGATAAATATCTTATAACAAAAGTATCTAAGTAATTTACGAGCTTGCGCCTTAGATATGTTTATCTATATAACTAGTTTATAGTCTCCTTAGATAAAGGACGATCTATATCTAACATAGTACGAAGATCACCAACTGGTAACTCTAGATTAGTTTATGCTCAAACCGCAATAAAACATAAAGAATATTTTGATTACGTATTAAGTTTCTTTACTCCTTATTGTGCAAATGATTATAAACCTCAATCTAGATTAGTAGTGGACAATAGGACTAAAAAAACTTATAGTGCTATATCTTTCACAACTATGCAACTTCCCTGTTTTAATGTATATAGAGAATTATTCTATGATGCAAATAAGAAAAAAATAGTTCCTGAAAACATAAGGGAATTGTTAACTCCTCGTGGTTTAGCTTTTTGAATACAAGATGATGGAAGTAAACACGGTAGTGGTTTACATCTAAGTGTTTATGGATTTTCTAATGCAGATGTCGATAAATTAATGTTTACTCTACAGGATAAATTTAATCTTAGATGCTCTATACATTATAACAGGGATAATAAACCCCGTATTTATATATTTAAAGAATCTATTTTAGGTAGAGTCAGCGATCTAGTATTAATGCAATACTTTCATGGTAAGGAAAACTTAGAATGATTAAAGGTTACGTAAGTATACTTCAGTAACCCTGTGTTATTTATTAACACAGTCACCCGAATAATTAGTGATTTAATGGTTATATAATGCAATACACACAAGTACTTTTTTTTGTTTTAGTTGCGCAAGCAGCGCAAGCTATGCATATTAGAAAAAATACTGTAAATTTTTCTATATTTTTCTTCTTTTTGTTTAGTATACTAGTGATTAATGTAGAAACTAGTTTAATATTTACTATATCTCTATGAGAAAATATAGTTGTGAACTTTTTTGGTAGAAAAGTTGAAACGGTTCACTTACAATTTAATGGTTTAAATATATCTAGGTATAGCAAAGGGAACAAAGTTTATTTTTCTAGGCAGAGCTCCAAAATTAAAAATAACCCTTCTATTTTATGATATTCTACTAGTATTTCGAGTCCGACTCCGGCTGTTATATACTCCAATCTAGTGTCAGAAAAATCTTCAATTTATGCTGACAACAGAGATAAGTCTGGAATATACTTATGAAGAAATAAAATAAATGGAAAGACCTATGTAGGTAGCAGTGTAAATCTAGCTAAAAGATTTAAAAATTATTTTAATGAATCTTACCTTACTAGACTTAAAGACTACATGGTTATTTATAAAGCTTTGTTAGCTTATGGTCATGAAAATTTTACAATCGAGATTTTAGAATACTGTGATCCAGCATCTATACTAGAAAGAGAACAATATTACTTAGATACTTTAAACCCCAAGTATAACATTTTAAAGGTAGCTGGTTCAAGTTTTGGATATAAACATTCCGAAGAAGTGTTATTAAAAATGAGAGACCGTAAAGCTTCTTTAGATGCTAGATTAAAAATGTCCGTAAAAAACCACAAAAGACAAGCTGTGATAGTTACAGACAATCAAACGGGAGTTATCACAAAGTTTTCCACCATGAAACAAGCTGGAATATTTCTTAATATTTCTACTACTATGATAGGTAAATACCTTAAAAGTAATAAACTTTTCAAAGGCATCTATTCAATAAATAAAGAACTTTAATAACTTTAGTAAGGCGCAAGCTCCTTATTTTATTAAAGAGAGCTTGCGCCGTTATATAAATTAGGTTTATAAAGCTGTCATTCATTCTCCCTGGGAGATATTTGAAATTGACAATAGATTTATTACCATTCTATGCTATTTTAAGATCTATTCCTAATAAATTATTAGGAGTTATCGCAATGTTAGCTGCAATATTAATTATTTTAATATTACCTAAGGCTGATCTAGGTTTAACAAAGGGTTTACAATTTAGACCTTTAAGCAAGGCTGCTTTCTACGTCTTTTTAGTGAACTTTTTAATATTAATGCAAATAGGTGCTAAACATGTAGAAAGTCCTTTTATAGAAATAGGACAACTAAGTACTGCTTTATATTTTTCTCATTTCTTATTTATATTACCGGCAGTAAGTATATTAGAAAATACTCTTGTAGATTTAGAATTACAAAATAATGCCAAAAATATATAGGGTTAATGCTATGTATAGCTGGCTTTTTACTACAAAGTAGTGCTGTGTAGCCCCTCCTACCCCCCTACGGGGGCTTAGGCTCGTGGTATTTTTTTTTTCTTCGAAAAAAAAAATACAGAGCTTGCGCCATCAAAAAAAAATAAAGTTTTCTTTATTTTTTTTATTGCTAGAGGGAGGGGCAAGCTCTCCGTATCCGATCCCGTAGGAATCGGAATACGGAGAGCTTGCGCCTGGAATACTCGTTAGCAGCGTCTGCTAAGTAAGGCACTGCTTTGTAGTACTAGCAAAGATTAAGATTGTAAACGGTTTTACACGGTGATTGCAGATCATTTGAATGAGGTTCAATTCCTCCTTAATCTTTATTTTATTTAGTAGTGCTGTAGTGCTAGCACTAGCACTAGCACTAGCACTAGCAAGTTTGAATTGCTTGCTGAGTCCGAAGGACTATTACTCTAACTTATATAAATATTAAAGGTAAAAAAACAATACGAGCTTGCGCCTTACTAGACGAAGTCTAGCCCCCCTCCAGAAGAATGCCTCCCTACCCCCTAGGGGGTTAAGGGAATATGGCTACTGACAGTTTATTATTATAGCTTGCGAGTCCATCCATATCCCGAGCTTGCTGGTCCTGAGGACTAGGGTACGCAAGCTAAGTAGGACTACTAACTGTATGTTTTAATCCTTTATTAATTATAGATTAACTAATATTTAGAATATACAAATAAGTTACTACTACAGATGAATTTTTTTTTTATTGTAGTTTTAGTACCTTAGCACGTAGTATCGCTGGCGAGCAATTTCGTTGTAGGCTTAACTATACTATAATAATTTCACTAAATAGCCACGATAGTGGTTATTTTAAAGATTGGGGCTGCTTTTCTGCTATAGCTGCTTCTTGCTTTATACGTATAAAGCAAGAAGCAGCTAAGCAAACAGAAGTAGCTGACAAAATAAATATTTGTATTTAAAATGTTTTAGAATAGTACTTTTATGGCTGCTAGCTTGCGTATTTTAACTTTTCTCCAGGTGAACGAAGTTTCTAGTAGGAGAGCGAGGGAGGCGCCCCCTGCCGAAGGATGGAGTACCCCCCCTCTTCGCACCGTCCCCCTCTAGTATCGCTACCTAGAATGGAGTTCCTAACGAGCTTGTGCCAATATATCGGCTAAGCAGAAATCCGCAAGCTAGCAAACTAGAAGTATATGCTACGTATATTGCACCACTAGTAACCATAATCGAATAATTTGATAGATCAGGCTAGATAGCTTATTACTGCTTGCGAGTCCATCCATATCCCGAGCTTACTGGTCCTGAGGACTAGGGTACGCAAGCTAAGGAGGACTACTAAGTAGCAGATATAATCTAACCCACGTTATCATTTTTTTTTATTTAGTAGTAGCTATCCCGATCCCCGACCCTCTCTTAAGCCCCGTAGGGGGTAGGGGGGGGAAAAATATTTTTACTATTTAATCCCTACGCAAGCTAGGGATAGAGCTTGCGCAATTCATTCCACGGAAGAATGCCCCTCGCTATCGGGGAAGGGGTGAAAGGAAGTTTACTATTCGTTCACATGAGCTCTCAGAAGGATGCCCCCTTGTTGCTTTAACCCGCGGCGCGAACAAAGTTCCCTCCTGCTTTTACTAATCCTAGAGGAGGAGCTTGCTAGTCCATCCGAGCTTGCGCCTCCCTTAGGGTACGCAAGCTAAGGAGGACCAGCAAGCTCGACGAAAAAAAAAATAAATTTATTTAGTATCCCTTCCGCCGCCTTCGGACGGACGGAGGGATTAGCAAGCTCTTCGTGAAACGAAGAGCGCCGCGGGTTAAAATATAATATGATTTTGTAGAACCGTTATCACATTAATTTATAGTGGGGAGCTCTAGCAAACTCGCTCGTAATTATTAATTAAAAATATTAGTTAATAACTTTTAAGTGAAAAATTATGTTCACAAAGAGTACTTTAATTATTTCCTAATTTTGTCTTTAGATAAGGAGAGTTGTTCCCACCAGCCGAATTTGACCTTAAGATCCCAAATGTCTATGGGTATGGAAAGATGATTTAATTCTACAAATGCTAAAGATATAGGTACACTATATTTAATATTCGCTCTTTTCTCAGGATTATTAGGTACAGCTTTTTCAGTGTTAATTAGACTTGAACTTAGTGGACCTGGAGTACAATATATTTCTAATAATCAATTATATAACAGTGTAATTACAGCTCACGCTATATTAATGATATTCTTCATGGTCGACAATTGAAGACTATTTAATTTTAATTTTCAAGCTAGCACGATTCCCTAAGCCCCCTGCCTACCGAAGGCAGGATGGGGGGTAGGGAATACTCGAATATTTTTTTCAAAGAAAAAAATTACAGAGGTCGCTCTCAATAATAACCAAAACAACACTATTACTATTACAAATAGTAATAATAATAATTCTAATAAAAATAACGATGAAGATAAAATACCACTATATACTAAAGTATATAGGAGCTTGCTATGAAGGCGCAAGCTCTCCCTTTTAATAATAGAAATCTTATCTTAAAAGTATCGAGAGCTTGCTATGAAATACGCCTTCGGACAAAAAGGTGTTTATTCTCCTACCCCTAATAACTTAAATCCTTATTGAGTGACAGGGTTTGCTGATGCTGAATCATGTTTTGGCTTTAGAGTACGTAAAAACCTCAAGTTAAAATTAGTACGCTCCGCTAGAGAAGTGATTCCTTATTTCTCTATAAACCTGCATACCAAAGATCTTTCTATCTTATTAGATATAAAAAAAATTCTTCGGTGTAGGTAATATTAGCAGTGGTAAAGAAACAGCAATATATCAAGTTAATTCCACTAAGGATTTACTTAATGCTATAATACCTCATTTCGAATTATATCCCTTATTAACTAAAAAGAGAGCCGATTATTTATTATTTAAGTCAGCTATTGAATTAATTAAACAAGAACATAAATATATAGAAGGATTACATAAATTAATCGGAATTAAAGCATCTTTAAATAAAGGTATATTAAATGAGGAATTAAATTCATACTTTAATAATATAGTTCCTCAAGAAAGAACTTCAGTTCCTTTATAAGCCCCCTGCCTACCGAAGGCAGGATGGGGGGTAGGAAGTAATAAATCCTTATTGATTCGCAGGTTTTACTAGTGGGGATGGAATAGGCTTCGCCTCATCAGTAGAAATATTAAAATCTTCCTCTCATAAAATAGGATACCAAGTAATTCTTAAGTTCTTAATTATTCAACGAGCTTGCTGTAAGCTTCGCTCCCGAAGGACTACTCGTGACCTTTAATTATTCAAATGTTTTATAAGCTTTTTAGGTGGAGGTTTTATAAAAGAACGTACAAACATTTCTGAATATGTAGTGGTAAAATTATCACTTATTACAGATAAACTTATACCTCTTTTTCAAAAACACCATATAATAGGGAATAAAAATAATGATTTTCTAGATTTTTGTAAAATCGCTGAGGAGTAATAAAAAAAAATATATTTTTTTTTATACTAAGCGAAGCTAGCCTTGAATAGTAACGCTCATAAAACTCCAGAAGGGTTAGCTAAAATTCTAGAAATTAAATCAGGTATGGAGCTTGCTGTAAGCTTCGCTCCCGGAGGACTATCAAAGAGAAAATAGAAGCTTGCTGAGTTCTAATCCCTCCTGCCTACCGAAGGTAGGATGGAAGGGATATCGACGAGTACACTTCGTTAGGGGACTATTCATTTATAACTTTGTAGCTTGCGCTAATCCCTTCCTTCGGAGGGATATTCATAGGTTTGTACTTAGTTATATAGATTTACTTTTTATTTATTTGTTATTGTTGTGGTTATTATACAGTTAGAGTGTGTAAATTAAAAATTAAATAGAAAGGCATGGCCGGGTAAGGCAGAAATGCTTTACTTTATTTTCACTATATGCGAGAACGTCTTTAGAGCTTTTGATACTAGTATTGCAGACTTACGGAACTTTGCCGGTAGACGTAAAGCGGCAGGATACAGTAATAATTCAAAAGATTAGATAATCTGCAGGAAACCAAAGATAATTTTGTTATCGAGTAGGATCCTAAGAGACTACACGTGAAATATCTTAGTGAATATTTTATAATATTCAAAGATAAAGATATAGTCCGTACATATTCGAAAGATTATGAGTAAACGTATGCCTGCATTAATAGGTGGATTTGGAAATTTTCTGATGCCACTTATGGTAGGAGGTCCTGACATGGCAAAAAAAAAGGACAGTCCAAGGGGTATAATAAATAACAAAAGATATTATAGTACGAATATCCCTTCGGGATCAGGAGCGCCCGTAAAAAGTAATAATTTTAATTCATATCTAGCCGGCTTATTTGAAGGCGATGGACATATTTGAATACAAAATCCTGATGCAAGTGATAAAAAGAAACATAATCCAAGGTTTTGTATAACTTTTGGTTTAAAAAATGAACCATTAGCCAAAAAACTATTAGATATTTTAGAATCAGGTTTTATTAGATATAAAACTAAAGATAATGCTTGTGTATTAGTAGTTTCACCTGTAGTAGGTTTAAAGAAAATAGTTTATTTAATAAATGGTGAACTAAGAACACCTAAGATACATCAATTATATAAATTGATAGATTGATTAAATAAACATCATAATACTAATATAGAGAAATTACCTTTAAAAGATGGTTCTTTGGCTAATGATAGTTGATTAAGTGGATTTATTGATGCAGATGGAAGTTTTTCTGTACAACATACTAAAGTAGAAAATAACGCAAAAAAAAGAAAAATATCTTGTAGATTAAGAATTGAGCAGAGAATGTTAGATCCTGTAACTGGTAACAGTTATTTAGATGTCTTAACAAATATAGCTAAATTTCTTAATTGTAGTTTATTAACTAGAATCCAGAAATCTACAGATAATGAGTATTATACTCTTACAGCATCAAGTAAAATTTCGACTGAAATTTTGGTAAACTATTTAGATAGATATTCTTTATTCTCAAGTAAATATTTAGATTACAAAGATTGAAGAGAAATTGTGTTATTAATACTTGAAAACAAACATTCTACAGAAAAGGGTCTAACTAAAACTGATTCTGCTAGAAGTACTATGAATAGAAATAGAACTTATTTCAATTGGGATCATTTAAATAAATTATCAGCTTAAATTATGGGCGGCTAGACTTCGTCTAGCCAGGGTCGCTCCTCGTTACTAAGGCGCGAACGAAGTCCGCTCGTTATTTTTATATAACCCCTAAATCAGGGAATGCCGTTAAAGAGTGTAAACTTTTTAATTATTACTTCGCTATATGCATAGAATCTCTCGAAAATGGAATTAATTTACCTATCAACAGATACATAGACGTCTAATTGGAGTTTATAAACGCATAAAGTTGTGCAGATAACTCAATTAGCCGTAACACTTATGTATACATGGGAAGAATGTGCAGGAAACCAAAATAATTTAAATTATGAGTAGGATCCTCAGAGACTAGACGCGAAGCCCCTTATTGTATTAAATAAGGGTGAAGACAGAGTCCGTTATGGCAGGAAACTACTATTGTAAATGAT
Source organism: Fusarium poae (assembly GCF_019609905.1). Lineage (NCBI taxonomy): Eukaryota > Fungi > Ascomycota > Sordariomycetes > Hypocreales > Nectriaceae > Fusarium > Fusarium poae. The sequence goes on from NW_025408658.1 coordinate 82,551, forward strand.
TCCCTAGATTAAATAATATTAGTTTCTGATTATTACCTCCTAGTTTATTATTATTAATATTCTCTGCTTGTATTGAAGGAGGTGTGGGTACAGGTTGAACACTTTTGAAGGATAAGGTGTTGCTCTTTGGTAACTTAGAGGCAATAAAACTCTACTCGATGCGTGAAAACGAAAAATACAAAAATTTATGTAATAATTTTAATGAAGAAGAAAAATTTAAAATGTGATTAGTGGGATTCACAGACGGTGACGGTTGCTTTAGTATTGTAAAATCAGGAGGTACATACCGTCTTCAGTATAGTTTAAGTCAATCAGAATATAATTTAAGATTGCTTTACTACGTTAAAAAGAACTTAGGTTATGGTAGTGTTTCAAAAAGTGCCAAACAAAATTGAGGTAAATTTAGAATTACTGATAGAAAAGTTTTAAGCCAAATAATTTTCCCTATTTTTGACAAATATCCTTTATTAACAAGTAAATATTTTAATTACGAACGTTTCAAAAAAGCTTATTATATTTTAGAAAATAAACAATTAACTAAAGAAATGAAAAATAAAATGGTAGAAGAATTAAGAACTCAAGAACTTCCTGCTGACTACATTTCTCCTGCTATCTCTCACTTAGAAGAAGAAAGTAAATATGAGGATATAGTTAAAGTTATTTCAGTTTATTGATTAACAGGGTTTATAGAAGCTGAAGGTTCTTTCGGTGTTTACGCTTACCCTGAAAGAATTGCTATAGATTTTTCTATTGTTCAAAAATTAGATAGATTCCTATTATTATGTATAAAACGTATCTTGCATATACCAAGTAATGTAAATTACAGAAAAGCAAGAAATATTTATGTCCTTAGTACAAGTAATTCTAGGGTTATTAACGATATAATTGACATATTTAGGGGAAAACTATGTGGTATGAAATCTCTTGAATTTAAATTATGATCTGTAGCTCATTATTATAGAAATAAAAATATTGGAAAAGTACATAAAATAAATAAAATTTTTACTAAATTAGGAAGACGTATTACTAAAAACGGGTAGCCTTCGCCTACAACTTAAGTTATATTAGCTTCTGTGATTCTATAACGATTTAAACTAATATTACGCCGTACTGGGTTTTCTAGCTAGAGGCACGCCACTAGTTTAAATAAAACTTTATACGGCGCTAGCTCTATCCCTAACGAAGTGTAGGGATTACGGTACAAAAAAGTTAAGGTAAGAGGGCAACAATAGCTTGCGCACACATTCAACATTAAAAATTATGCCTAATATTTTTGTATTTAAGCTGTAAACTACTCATGCTTAAATAAGAGCGTATGTAAAAATGTTTACTTCTTGTCGCAATACGCCTGATAAGTATAATAATTATTATACTTATCATCAGAGACTTAACGTAGAGAATCTTAAGAAAATTTATTATTAATCCTTTCAACTGAATAATTAATTTAAGTTTTATTCTTAAGATTAAGGTATAGTCCGATCAACAAAGTGATTTGTTGAATGTAACGCTAGTTTTAATTAAATTAAAATGAGGTTACTAACACATATTATAACCTCATATTTTTAATATACTATCTAAAAAGGGCCTTAGGCAAAGAAACCCTTGAAGAGCTAGCGCCTTAAATATGAGGTTATAAATACAAAAATGTTATCCCCCATTATCAGGATTACAAAGTCACAGTGGACCAAGTGTAGATCTTGCAATATTTACTTTACATTTAACAGGGGTAAGTAGTTTATTAGGATCAATAAATTTCGGCTTGTTGCTGCCACTATTATTAACTTTATTCATAGTTTATTATATTATATATTATGCTGCAGTTTTATCCTCTTTTTATAAAGATGGAACTTTTATTAAGTCAGAAAAACCTAACCTAGACTCCAATAAAAATATTGAAGAGGAACTTAGAGATGAGGATGATCAAGGTGATGACGAAGAAAATGAATTTGACGACTCTTTCCCCGAGGAAGATCCGGAGGAAGACCCTGAGGAAGAACCTGATAAGAATTCAAGTAAAAAACAGGATTGAGGTCTTATTTTAGGAAGAAAAGGTAAAAATATTTTTGTTCACCAATTGGCGAATACTCAAATTAATAGTGGTAAACCTGTAACTTTAAAGGTATTAAACGAAGTATTAGCATACTCTAATGTTTTAGTAAGTGAAGATACTTTAAATTCCTTACTAGCTATACCCCGGTTAGTCTTTTATGATCTACATAAAAAAGAAACCTTAGATTTAATCTACGATAAATTGGGATCACCTTATAGTAAAACTCAGCCACAAGGTGTTTATATTTTTACTTGCTTAAAAACAAATCAAAAATATGTAGGCTCATCCTCTCAATTACCTTTTAGGTTAAAAGGTTATTTAAATGAAACTCATAGGACGACAGGGAAATTAATTCCTTTAATGAAAGAAGTAGGTTTATCTGAATTTAAGTTAGAAGTAATATGTTTACCTTATTATCCAGAATTTAAATCAGAATTAGTATTAGAGCAGTACTTTTTACTAGACCCGTCCTTTAGTTTAAACACTATAAGAGTTCCAAATAACCCCAGTGGATCTAATTTTAAGCCCTTATTTATGTACAATAGAGATAAATCTATACTTTATTATTATACTACTCAGCAAAAAGATTTTATATCTAAACTTAGCGTAAGTCATTCCACCTTTACTAAGCATCTTACAAAAGGTACTTATTATTTAGGTAAATATTTATTTACTAGAGAAAATAATAATAGAGCTAAACAGTCTCTTATGACTTTACCTGAAATAGCTTTAATGTTAAAAAGGGATAGAGTTAAATATAATAGAGAAAACCCTATAAAAGGTTTAAATAAAGCTATTATACTAGTAGACGTTAATAGTCAAGAAGAATTTTTATTTGAAAGTTTAGGACAATGTATTAGATATTTAAAGGATAAAGGATTTTCTGCAAGTCAAAGTACACTAGTAAAACGTTTAAATACAGATCTATCATATAAAGGTTATATATGTAAAACTGTGAGAGCTAGCGCCTTAAATAAATATTTAAGGCGCTAGCTCTTAAAGAAATAAAGTTAATAATAGATTAACAATAAAAATGAGATTTATATAAAATTAAAACTATATGCTGGAAAGGCTTAGTGGCAATAAGTACTATGGGGGGGCGAAGCTATGCATAGCAAGCTCCTCCAAGTGAAAATCTTGTATGCCTATGCATAATCAGCAGGAAACCAAACATAAGAGTAAGGCGCAAGCTCTAGCTTGCGCACATTTTTATGGAGTAGGATCCTCAGAGACTATACGTTTTACACCAGGTCGAGCTTTCGATCTGCTGAAGATATAGTCCACAAACTTAACAGTGTAATCCTTACAATTTATAAGATTACACTTTAAAAATATGTCATAACAACAATTGTGAACATGAGAACACCAGGAATAAGATTACACAAATTAGCCTTATTCGGATGAGCCGTAGTTATAACAGCAGTATTACTTTTATTATCATTACCTGTATTAGCTGGTAAAATACTGCCAGCGTTAAATTTGGCAAATTGCTGGAAACAGATATATTTATTTATTATATCTTTATCAGCAGGATGCTTATTTTATTATAAATTATTAAGTATCTTCAGAGACTATTCGCCAAAATTTGTATGTTTTAAATCTTATTTAAATATAGATCGTAAATTCTTTTCTGTAAAAAGAAAAATTCCATCATGAGGTACGCCTACTAATAATGGAGAATTTTAGCCTAAATTTTCTTCGTATTTAGCTGGTATAATTGAAGGAGATGGTTCTATTATAGTACCTAAAACAGAAAGATCACTTAAAGGTGACTTATATTACCCTTCAATACAAATAGTATTCGATTCAAGAGATTTTCCTTTAGCTTTAATGTTACAATCTAAATTAAATCATGGATCTCTTTCTAAAAAAAAAGGTTCTAATGCTTATGTCTTAACAATTAATAAATTAGAAGGTATATTTCTAATAGCCAATGTTATAAACGGTTATATGAGAACTCCTAAGATTTATGCTTTACATAGATTAATTGATTGATTAAATCTAAGATTTGATTTTAATAGAGCGGACTTCGTTCTAAGCGAAGCTAGCCTCCAAGAAAAATAAAGATATAAGTGATATAAATTCTAACAGTTGATTAGCAGGGTTTATAGATGCAGATGGTCATTTTTCAGTAAGAACGACTTTAGTAGCGGAGCAGGCTTCGCCTACTAAATATCCAAAAATAGAATGTAAATTTGAATTATCGCAAAGACAAAATGATCATAATTATGCAAATAATTTGGAATATTTGAGTCTAATTGCGGACTTTTTATCTTCTACTGTTAAAGAAACCAGAATGAATAGGCCAAAACCTGAATATAGAGTTAGAACTACAAATGTAGATAGTAATTTTATATTAGTTCAATATCGAGCTTGCGCCTTAAATATCCTTTATTTTCTAGTAAATATTTAAATTATGGCGCAAGCTCTAGCTTGCGCACGAATAAAAGTATTGTCATATTTTAAAGCCAAAAGTCATACAAAATCTGAGTCTATTAAAGCTATAGTTGAAATTAAAGCACGATGAGGCTTTGCCTACTAAAAAAAAATATATTTTTTTTTTAGCCTTGAATAATAAAAGAACAGAATTTAATTGAGTACGCTCCGCTATTTTAAATAATTTATATAACTTATACAAATAAAATATAGTCCCAACAATATGGCGACATATTGAGTGTCTGCCTTAAACAGTTTTGTTTATGAGGTTAATTAATTAACCATGAGACCTGGTCTAGCAGGCCAAGAATATTTTTTTGGGTATAACAATGGTTCTTACGGACCGTAATTTTAATACTTCATTCTTTGAAGTAGCCGGTGGTGGAGACCCTATATTATTCCAACATCTTTTCTTAAGAGATATTTTAATTAATTATTATATTTTAGCGATTATTCCAATAATTAAAATAGCCAAAAAATCTAGCTTTTTATTTAAATTAAATTATAGTACTTCTTCAACAAGTAATTTTTGTTTAGAATCCTTTTACTCCAAATATAATGAACATTTTCCTGGCAATACCTCACCCTCAAAAAAATTCTTAACTTGATTTATAGGATTTACAGAAGGTGAAGGATCTTTTATCGTAAATAATAGAGGTGATCTTTGTTTCGTTATTACACAAAGTAACCTAGATATCTATGTATTAGAATATATAAAAGAAATTTTAGGGTTTGGTAAAGTAATACCTCAATCTAAAACTACAAGTAGATATGTTACTAAAAATAAAAAAGAAATAGAATTGCTTGTTCATTTATTTAACGGTAATCTTATATTACCACGTAGAAAGGAAAAATTTGAAGAATTTGTAAAAGGATTTAATACATGAGTAACTAAAGGAAGAATTCAATTAAATACAGTTGAAATAAAACATACCTATATTTTACCTAGTTTAGATAACAACTGACTTTCAGGTTTTACTGACGGAGAAGGTTGTTTTACTTGTTCAATAAATAAAGATAAAGGATTCAGTTTTAATTTTAATATTTCTCAAAAATGAGAGCAAAATGTTAAAATACTAGAACATCTCTGTTCATTATTTAATGCAGGTAAAGTATCCAAACATAGTTCTGATAATGCCTATGAATATAGAATAGGCGGATTAGAAAATTGTAGAAATGTATTTACTTATTTTAATAACTATAACTTAATAACGAAAAAATCTGCTTCATATGTAGCATGAAAAGAAGTACATGGTGATTTATTAAATAAAAATCACTTAGATCCTATAAAACGAGTTGAATTAAAAGAAAAAGCTAAATTAATTAATAAATTTAATTAAAGTATAGGGAAAAAAAGTCAAGGTTTAACGTATAAGTTATGAAACTCTCAGGACAGATGTAAAAAGATATAAGATCCGTAAGAGTAAATATTCTATATAGAATATACCTTAGATTTAGTTAGTATTTAGCGGATATTACTTGTAACTCTTAAGTATAATGCGTATATAATAAAGTATACGTTATTGTACATGTTAATAGATAACATAAGGAAAAGTTAATATAAATACTAGCAACACTAGTGTTAACGGTCAATGAATATTCTCATTCGAAGACCGTCGGTTATTTAAGTGACCGCTACAGACTGGTTCACTGGTGGGTAGCTGAAATGCTGCTTAATGTACAGTCGGTTTCTTCCGTATTTCCGATATACGCACAAGCCCATGATTATTATATCACTGGTACCTGGATTTAACAAGAGAAAAACAAGTAAGTTAAATTTGAAGAAATGGATTCTTCGGTCAACAGTGGCCCTTAAATGAAAATTTATCGCAACAAACTATAAGCGAGGAGTTCGTTTTATATTCATTGGGTACTCTTAGTATAAGTTATATTTTATTATATACCACTAAAGTAAAAATCCCAGGAATTTACGATAATTCGCAAGTAACCAAAGCGCTTAGCACGTGAGTAGGAACTTCAGAGGCCATACGTTTGTTAAACATAAGATTAATTCACAAATTAAGTAATAGCTCAGATAGGGATTTAAAGTTTAAACAATGATTAGCTGGATTAATAGACGGTGATGGTTGTTTTTCATTATCTAAAAAGGGCTATGCAAGTTTAGAAATTACTATGGACACTAGAGACGAAAGAGCTTTGCAAGCTGTAAAAAATGTTTATGGTGGTTCAATCAAGTTAAGATCTAATGCTAAAGCATTGAGATATAGATTACATCATAAAGAAGGTTTATTAAATCTTATTAATGATGTGAACGGTCTCATAAGAAACCCTCATAGATTAATACAATTAAATTATATTTGTGTTAAATATGAATTAACTTTAATTTATCCTGAAAAGCTAACTGCTGATAACGGTTGACTTTCCGGATTTTTTGATGCAGATGGTACGATTTCAATTAATAAAGCGAATTGACAATTATCCATTTCAGCTGGTCAAAAGACTTCTGAGTTACTTACACCTTTAGTTGATTTATTTGGAGGTCATGTTTATATCGACCGAGGTGGTCATGGTTCTTTTATATGGTACACCAATAAGAAAGATGATGTACTTAAATTAATAGAATATTTTAAACAATACCCTTCAAGATCAGCTAAGGACAAAAGATTACATTTAGTACCTAGGTTTTATGAATTAAAAAGTATGAAAGCTCATATTGCAGCACCGGAATCTTTATTAGCTAAAAGCTGAGAAATATTCCTTACAAAGTGAAAAAATTATGAGTAAATTTTAATGTTTAAAGATATGGTCCAAACACTTTTTTTATTAAATATAAAAAGGGTGTAGCACCCTGAGGTTAAGTTTATAAGCCTCATAATGTTGCTGTATGCTGGAAACACTTCGATATCAAGTTTTAAATACTCCCCTTTCAAAGATATAGTAAAAAAGTTAAAACAATGAAGTCAATCAGCAGGTAACACTTTTAAGGTTAACCTTAAAAGTGGAACCTCAGAGACTATATGCGACAATACTGAAACAATAAAAAATATTTCTATTCATGTGCCTACTCATTTAAAACCCCTAAACGATGAACAATTTGGGCATTATTTAGCTGGTTTGATAGATGGAGATGGGCATTTTAGTTCTAAACAACAATTAGTCATTGTATTTAGTTCACCTGACGTTAAATTAGCCTATTATATAAAAGAAGTAATAGGATTTGGTAATGTAAAAAAAGTTAAAGATAAAAATGCTTACTTATATATTATATCTAACAAAGAAGGTTTATTTAGAGTAATTAATTTAATTAATGGTAAATTGAGAACTTTAAATAAATTTAATCAAGTTCTTAATAATATATTAGCTTACCCTACATATGCAAAAGAAAATCTAGAATTTAAAATAAATGATTCTAATAATTTATATAATCATTGAATAGCAGGATTTTCGGATGCAGATGCTAGTTTTCAAATAAAAATTATTACTAGAGATGATAAGCCTAGACCTGAAATTAGATTAAATTACCAAGTAGTACGCTCCGCTAAAAAAGATAATCCTATATTGTTATTATTAAAGGAATTTTTTGGAGGTAATATAGGTTATAGATCAAGTCAGGGTACTTATTATTATGGATCAACTAGTTTTGGTTCAGCTAAAAAGGTGATTAATTATTTTGATCATTTTCATTTACAATCTAGTAAACATATTAATTATCTTAAATGAAGAAAAGCTTATTTACTTATACAAAAAAAAGATCATTTAACGGAAAAAGGGTTAGATAAAATAAGAAAATTAAAAATTTCTATGAATAGAAATTCAGTATAAGATAGAGTCCTAACAAAGATGTAAATCTTTGAGTATTAATTATAATAGATCTAGACATTAAGTTAAACTTCCTAATATTAGTAGGACTAACTCTATGTTTTATTTACGACTATTAAATTAATCAAAATTAATGTTATATATTAATTGTGCCAGCTTTCGGTATAATTAGTACAACTATCTCAACTAATTCAAATAAACCAATATTTGGGTACATAGGAATGGTCAATTGGCCTACGTTAATTAATAATTACGTAAAACCCCTCTATATGCTGGGAACCTCTAACATCTTAAATACTAGAAATAATAAGTATTTCAGTGAAAATTTTAAGGATATTACAATGAGCAATCAGCAGGTAAATAAATTTATATTGTTTATAAAGGAGATTACTCTCTTTATATATTTTATTTTTTATAACCTCAGAGACTACACGAGGGGAATCTTTCAATCTGAAAGATTAAGATATAGTCCAATATTTTATAAAAGTACTCGAAGATCGTTTAATAATGCAGTACCTGTAAATAAAGTATTTAAAAGAAATTACTCTATTGATAATCGTTTACATAAACTAGATCCTAATTGGGTGACAGGATTTGTAGACGCTGAGGGTTGTTTTTCTACAATAATAGAAGTATCTGAGGATCTAAAACGAAAAGTTAGAGTTTCCTTTGAAATAAATTTACACGAAAAAGATGAACAAATCTTGGTAAGTATTAAGTCTTTTTTTGGTGTAGGACAAGTATATAACAGATCAGATAAAAAAATTTCTATATACAGAGTAACTAATGTAAACTACATAAAAGATAATATAATACCTCATTTTACAGAGTACCCTCTTATGAGTAAAAAAGCTCTAGATTTTTTATTATGATCAAAGGTTATAGAAATTATTCTGAACAAAGAGCATCTAAGTGAGGAAGGATTTTTAAAAGTACTTTCTTATTATGCATCTATAAACACTGGAGGAGCTTGCGCCACCAAAAAGGTTCAAAAATACTATCCTAATATTATACCTGCGGATAAACCGGATACGTTTTTACCTGAAACTTTGCATCCTCAGTGAGTATCTGGATTTGTAGCGGGGGATGGAGGGTTTTCTATTTACATTAGATCTGCTAAGGATTATGTAATCTCAGAAAAAGTATCTTGTAGATTTCACATTGCTCAACACATTAGAGACTTAGAGCTAATGAAATTATTCATAAAATTTTTTGATTGTGGTTCTGTAGGAGTAAGATCTAATAAAGCTACACCTAGATGTGACTTTTACGTACAAGATTTTTTTCTTATAGTAGAAAAAATCTTACCTCATTTTGATACTTATCCGTTATTAAATTTAAAACAGCAAGATTATCTTTGTTTTAAAGAATGTGTATCTATTATTAAGTCGAAAACCCATTTAACTCGTGAAGGTTTAAATAAAATTAAAAGTTTAAACTTAGAGATGAATTCTAATAGGTTAAAATAATACTTTATTTACGTAAAATATCGCTATGCTATGATGTCTATAGGAATACTAGGATTTATAGTATGAAGTTGAGTAATGATGGCTTCGCCCTATAGTGATATAGGGAGTACAATTAATTTCGCTATATGCTGGAACAGTTTAGTGCTAATTAGTACCTTGTATGGTAAAAATCTAATTAGCTATACTCAATCAGCAGACAATCTGTCCCTGTATTCCTTAAAGGATAACAAACAGAGTGTCTCAGAGACTACACGCGAAACATCTTTTAAATTTTCCGCATTCCATATTTATTATAATACATTATTTAAAAATAAAGACCCTTTATCTGATGAATGATTAACTTGATTTATTGGGTTTGCAGAGGGAGATGGAGCTATTCAAACCTACGATGAGGGTAAAAGAGTTCGTTTTGTTCTTACTCAAAAAGAAAGTGATATACTTCATAAAATACAATTTAAATTTAACATAGGTGTTGTTAAACATTTTCCTCAAGGAAAGAGTGGAAAAAATCCGGGTTTTTATAGATGAATGGTAGATAACCCTTCACATATTTTACTTTTAGCTTTATTATTTAATGGTAATCTAGCTCAAAGTCATAGAATTAAACAATTAGCTCTATGAGTTAATGCTTTAAATAATCGTTTTGGTAGTTGCGGAGCAACTCCTGAAACTATAAAGTTAAATAATACTCCTGTTCCAGTTACATTACAGGATGGCTGATTATCAGGGTTTACTGATGCTGAAGGATGCTTTAATGTATCTATTACAGCAAACTCTAGATATACATTAGGTCATGTTATAAAAATGCGTTATATATTAGATCAAAAAGATGGTGTTATACTAAATAAAGTATACGAATTATTTGGATTTGGTAAAGTAACATTAAGATCTGGAACTAAGGATGTTTATCGTTATACAGCTACCGGATTTAAAGCATTGCATGATGTGATAGTATACTTTAAATTATTTCCATTACAAACTAAAAAAGCTTTTTCTTTTGAAAAATGATTAATTGTTCATAACCAAGTGTATAATAAATTACATTTAACTGATGAAGGATTATCACAAGTAAGAACTCTGCAAAAACAAATTAATTTAAATAATAGTACGACAAATAAAGTAGGAGCGGCGCTAGAAAAAAAATAATTTATTATTTTTTTTTTTAATCGCTACAAAGATGAAGATATAGTCCGACACTTCTTGTGAAAGAAGCATACAGAGCTAGCACTAGTCCATCCTTCGGAGGACCAGCAAGCTCGTATGGGTAAATAAAAAAAAATATTTATTAACGGTTTGGCATCACATGTATACAGTTGGATTAGACGTGGATAAACTTGTGTTCACGGTAAAAATCTTGCTATATGCTGGAAACTCTTGATTAAGTAGTCCACTCGTTTTTATAGCGTTAGGCACAATCTACTTATATTTAACAAGACAATCAGCAGGAAACTTTTTTTGTTTTAGTACAATGGCTAAGGCCGCTACTAAAAATACTTATAATAAATGATTTGAATTACCGGCTTCGTTAACTAAAATACGAAGATTTATTAATAGTAAGCAATTAAAGCCTTTGAATATGAATACTTTTAGTACAAAAACCCTTTTTTTTTCGAATAAAAAACCCAATAGTGTATTACCTATGCAACAACTTGACCCTTATTTTGTCACTGGGCTTATTGATGCCGAAGGTTGTTTTACTGTAAGAGTAAGAAGAAATCCTAAAGCTAAATTAGGTTGAAGTGTTGAAACATTATTTGTAATAGGATTTGATAAAAAAGATTTAAATCTTTTAATTCTTCTTAAAGATTATTTTAAGGGAGTAGGTAATATTTCCTCTAGTAATGATAGTGTTAGATATACAGTAGGTTCAATGAAAGATCTTGTAAATGTAATAATACCGCATTTTAGTAATTACCCTTTAATAACTAAAAAAAAAGTCGATTTTTTTTTATTAACTAAAGTTCTTGGTATTATTATTCAAAAAGATCATTTAACTTTGGAAGGATTACAAAAAATTGTAGCTTTAAAGGCCTCTATGAATTGAGGTTTACCTGAAGAGTTAAAAAAGTCTTTTCCTGATATACAAGTAGTTGAATTACCTTTTATTGAAAATAAAAAAGTTACTAGTTTGGAATGATTCGCAGGATTTACAACCGGAGAAGGATGTTTCCAAATAAAATCTTTTAAATCCAACACTAAATTAGGGAAAACTATTAGATTAACGTTTACTATTACTCAACATAATAGGGATAAAGAATTAATGGCTAGTTTAGCTGATTTATTAGGTTGTGGAGGTATTTACTCTTATAAAAATAATTCTGCAATAGATTATAAAGTAAGTAGAATTAATGATTTAACTGAAATATTAATTCCTATTTTTGACAAATATTCTGTTTTAGGTGCAAAAAATCTTGATTATCAAGATTTTAAAACAGCAGCTCTTTTAATTAAAAATGGTGAACATCTTACTGAAGAAGGGATGATTAACCTTTTAAAATTGAAAGAAGAGCTCGCGCCTTGAATAAGGGGAGGAAAAATTAATTCAATAAGACCTTCTCTTTATAATCATCCTTATTTTAGCAATGGAAATTTTACTACCTTGGTAAAAATATCTGAGCATGTCCCTATTCATAATAGTAATCTTAATGATGAAGAGCTTGGTTATTTTTTAGCTGGGTTAATAGAAGGTGATGGTTGATTCGGTAAGAAAGAACTACATATAGTGTTTTCCGAAAATGATTCATCTTTGGCTTACCTTATTAAAAAACGTATAGGTCACGGTAATATATATAAAATTAAAGATAAAAAAGCTGTGAGATATATTTGTAAAAATAAAGAAGGCTTATCTATTATTTTATCTTTAATTAATGGGAAATTTGTAAGTAATTATAAATATGAACAATTAATTAAACATAATTATAGTGAAGATTTTAATATTAATATATTACCTCCCTTAATGTCTTTATCTTTAGATAATTATTGATTGGCGGGTTTTACTCAAGCTGATGGATGTTTCCATATAAGTGTTGTAAAAAGTAAAACACACAAAGCTGGATATAGTATAAGATTAGAATTTTCTTTAAAGCAAAATGATGTATTACCTTTAAGATTATTATATAATGAATTAGAAATGGGTAATCTTTCTCAATATCATACAGGTGTATGATGTTATAAAAGTACAGGATATAAAACTGCAGCTCATTTAATTAATTACTTTGATAAATATAATATTTTTGCTGGTAAATATGTAGATTATATTAAATTTAGAAAAGTTTATATTATGATAACAGAGGGTAAACATTTAGAAGAGAAAGGTATCAAAAAAATTAAAAGTATTTCATCAAAAGGATCCTCAGAGACAAGCACGCAAGAAATTTAACATATTACGTTAAATTAAGATACTGTCCAAATTACTAAGTTCGACAAGAGCTTACTTTACAGCAGCTACATTAATAATAGCTGTACCTACAGGTATAAAAATATTCTCATGATTAGCTACTTGCTATGGAGGATCTATAAAAATGACACCTTCTATGTTATTCTCATTAGGTTTTGTATTTATGTTTACAATAGGAGGGTTAATAAAAAACCACTTAGCTCTCCCTTTAAAGATCGCTATATGCTGGGAACTTCTGACAATTATACTACTAGAATTATATTCAGTGACAATGTATAATTTTGAACAATCAGCAGGGAACCTACGGGTATTTAATGCTTTAGTAGGACCCTCAGAGACTACACGCGATCCTCGTAATATATTTACGAGAAGATATAGTCCGTGAAATAAAAATGCATTAATAGGCTCCGCCTCTTCATTTAGTAACAATAGTTTTAATTCAAAAACTATTTATAGCTTACGTAACCATTACTCAACTTCTAGTAAAGAAGATAATACAAAAAATTTCGTAGCTTTAGCTGTATTCCCGCCGAAGGCGGGATACACTTCGTTAGTAGCACCACTAAAGATATATTCTCAATTTAAAGAGGATAGATCTTCTATTTTAAAAGAACAAAAAGATAAATCCGGGATTTACTGTTTAATAAATAACATAAACGGGCATTCTTATATAGGTAGTTCTATTAACTTAGCTTCTAGAATGAAAAATTATCTTAACAATACTTTCTTAAAAAGTAGACAAAATGCTAATATGCCCATTGTAAAAGCTTTACTTAAGTATGGTCAATCTAACTTTACTTTACTAATAGTGGAGTATGTAGAACCCCAGGTTTTAACTGTTAGAGAGACTTATTTTATAACATCTATATTGCCTTATTATAATGTATTAAAGCAAGGTTATTCTTCTTTAGGATATAAGCATACAGAAGAAACTAAACAATTATTATCAGAATTGGCTAGTAATAGAGTACATAGTGATACAACTAAAGGTTTAATAGCTAAAGCTTTAACAGGTGAAAATAACCCTTTTTATAATAAAAGTCATTCTATGGAAAGTAAAGTAAGAATGATAGAAGCTAAATCAGCTTATCCTGTTTATATTTATGATTCCTTTAAAAATTTATTGGTTATTTTCCCTTCCGTTTCATCTTTAGCTCATTTAATTAAATCTAATCACTCTACTATTGTTGAGGCTATAAAAGAGCAAACTATATTTAGAGGTGAATGATATTTTACCAATATACCTTATAATATAAGTGATAATCCTTTAATATCTAATTGAACACATAAAGGATGTAAAGAATTAATATTAGATATTAATAATATGAGTCATATTAGAAAAGGAATATTTGTGTACGATACTAATAAAAATTTCATACGTAAGTATGAAGGAGTAACGGATGCACAAAGAGACTTAAATATTAGTCATAGTACAATTAAAAAATATGCTAAAATAGGAGGTTGTTATAATGGTTACATATTTAGTTATGAAAGATTAAATGATTAATGTATTTTATTCGATTAAAAATTAAAAATAGACCCATTAGGGGATCACTGACCTAATGAAACGGCAGTGAGTGGTATATTACTATTTTTGGTTTCATTTATTTTATTAAATAAAAATATACTTAATGCTTTGGATAGATTAAAACATAACAAGGCCTTGAAAATATACGAAGAGCTTGCGCCTTCTATAAAGATAGAAAAGATTTATATAAAGAGTTTAAAGAAGATAAAACAGGATATATTTACGAGCTTGCGCCTTAGTTAATAAATTGAATGGTAAATGTTATGTAGGAAGCTCAAGATCAATTAAAACTAGTCCTACGGAGAGCTTGCGCCTTAACTATTTTAATTTGGCCTTGGCTGCTGCACAAAAAGGAAGACCTATTTCAAGTGCTATTATAAAATACGGACTTGTTAATTTTGCTTTCATTGTTTTAGAGAAAGTAGATTTAAATGTACATAACTTAGAAGAAAGAGAAACTTTTTGTAGTCTGAGCTTGCTAATTTCTGTATGCTTCTAATTTCTGTATGCTTCTAATTTCTGTATGCTTCTAATTTCTGGCGGAGCACTGAAATACAGAAGCACAGAAATACAGAAGCACAGAAATACAGAAGCACAGAAATATCGGACTCAGCAAGCTCTCAATTAATTAAACCTGAATATAATGCAGTGAAGGAAGCAGCTAGAAATATTAGCGTTCCACATCTGCAAGACACTAAGTTAAGAATTTAAAAGAGTAGATCTTCAGGCTCTATATATATTTACGATGAATTTAAAACACTGTTAGTTATAGTTCCTTCTTTAAGATCACTTGCAGTACTATTAGGAAGTTCTTCTATTAGTGTGGCTTTAAAGAGAGCTATGGCAGATAAATCTTTATTTAGATCTTCTTGATATATATCAAATCAACTCTTTAATGAAAACGATAAACCTTTAATGGAGGTTGATTCTATTGAGGAGCTTGCGCCTTGAGTTTAATAGAAAAAATGAAGAGTCAAAAACATATTAGAAAAGCCATCTTTGTATTTAAAGATGGAGAATTTGTACAAAAATATGATGGAATACTGGCTGTAGCAAAAGCTTTAAATATTTCTCATGATACAATAAGATCTAATATTGAAAAAAATACTACGTACAATGGGTACTTATTTAGTTACCATAGAAGTAACTAATATAATTAAATCGAACACATACACGTGAGTGGTGTTGTGTTAGCTAATGCTTCACTTGATATAGCCTTCCACGATAGAGTTTGAATCTTAGGATCAAGTATATTAATACCTAGTTTATTTGTTATGATCAATACAGGATTAGATATGCCCAATACTAATCTTAGTCGTAAAAATAATTGCAGTTATAATGATTTATCTGATAATAATAACTACAAAGAATACATAAAAATGTTTTGAGTAGGGCTAATGGACGGAGATGGAAGTATTCAAGTAAACCATTGACGTGAACAATCTTTACAATACAGACTAGTTATTAAATTATCTAACATTAAATCTAATTATAATATGCTGGTAGAGATTGCTAAAGTAGTAGGTGGAACTGTAAGAATTACAGGCAAAGAGGCTGATGTTATTTGAGTAGTAAATAAAAAGGAAGAAATTCTTGAAATAATCAAAATTTTTGATACTTATCCTCCTTTAACTTCAAAAAAAATCTGTCAACTTGCATTCTTAAAAACATGTTTAACTGAAACTTTAGTAGAAAAATACTTATCAACAAGAGATACTAAATTTAAAGAACAATTAACTATTATAAAAGCTAATACTAATTATAAGGTACCTACTTACTTTAAAGCTTGATTATCTGGTTTTATAGAAGCGGAAGGTTGTTTTTCTATTCGTAAAACGGGAGCACCTTCTTTCTCAATAGGACAAAATGACGACGTTTATATAATAGAAGCTATCAAACAGTATTTTGAAGTATCTAATAAAGTTCGTAACCCTCACGGTAACTTCTATTTTATAGAAGTATATAAGAAAGAGGTATTAGGGAAAATAGTAGCACATTGTACTAACTATCCTTTGTTAGGAGAAAAGTTAGAATCTTTAAAAAAATTTAAAGAAAAAATTATTTAGTAAGTGTCGTGTGGTCATGTCACCGTGAAAAATTCCATACGTTTTTCGGTAAAATTAAGGCGCAAGCTCTTAATTTTGCTAACGGTGAAGCCTTATGTGTTTTCTCAAGGCGGAAAATAGAAGGGATGGTTCGCTCGCGATAAGAGGAATAAAAAAAAATATATTTTTTTTATACGCGCTCCTTCGGAGGCGAGACTTTGTCTACGCCTAGCTTCGCGTACCCATGTAAGGTAATACCGTGGAAACCAAAGTAAATAAATTGCACAATTTATTTTCGAGTAGGATCCGTAGAGACTAAACGTGACAATCGAAAGTTTATTAAGTTAAATGATTAGATAAGTTATAGTCCGATCCACTGCGTGAGCAGTGTTGTATGTAAATATTTGAGATAATTAATAGACTTACTATGTAGTTGCTCAAATGGGCCTGAATGGTATATCTTCTTTTAAGTGCTATTTTGCAACTGACTATATGCTGGAAACTGTATTATTTGCATATTGTTTACTATTTATTTATACGGCTTATCTTTATAAATTAGATGTTAGTAAGAATATTTTTCTTTTAAATAGTCAAAATAACAATATAGCAATAAGTTCTGAACTTATGAATACACAATCAGCAGAAAACTGAAAAGGATTCTCAGAGACTATACGTCAGTTACCTGATACTGAAGATTATAAATTTTGAAATTGATTTGCCGGTATAATAGATGGGGATGGAAATTTTGATATTAGAACAAATTCTACTAATAAACAAAGAGTTCTTAAACAAATCAGAATAAAATTACATAATAGAGATATTAGAATTTTAACACACATACAAAATTATTTACATGTAGGTAGAATTAGAGCAGATAAAAATAAACCTTATTCAATATATATAGTATCTACAAAAGAAGAGATGAAATATATTTTAGAACATATTAATGGATTAATCAGACTTAAAGTACCAGGTTTTAAAGAAGCTTGTGCTTTATATAATCTAGATTATATTGAAGCTGATTATAATATAAAATTATATGATCCTTATTATGCAGGTTTAATAGATACTGACGGTTCTATAGTATTTAATTATGCTGGAAATAGAATAGAATGTAATTTGGAATTTGAATATAATGAATATTCTTCCAAGTTAAATTTTGATAATACTCTATTAAATTCTAAACCTACTATTATTAAACGTAAAAGATCAAACTCCGCGCCTGAAAAAGAATTCTCATCTATAACCTTTAAATTTCAAAATGTTAATAATATGTTATTTATATATGATTACTTTATGCATAATAGATTATATTCTGATATTAAATTTTACAGAGTAAGTAAAATTAAACCTTTCATAGAAATTAGGGGATATAAAACATCACCTAAAGGTAGTATAGAACATAAAATATACTCAGATTTCATGATTAATTGAATTAAATATAATAACCCTTTATGATATAAAGTACCTTTTGTTACCAAACATTTGGGGGTTAGCCCTAGTCCATCCATATCCCGAGCTTGCTAATTTCTTATCCCTACACTTCGTTAGAAGTGTAGGGATTAGCGAAGCACAGAAATAGGGTACGCAAGCTAAGGAGGACCAGCAAGCTCGGGATTAGAAAATAAATAACATATTAATTACAGGTAAAGATATAGTCCACAATTTTATAAATTATTATAAAATGCATTTCTTTGCCCTCATTTATTATATTTATAATATAATGGTTGGGCCGTTTTTAGATAATATTTTAAATAACAATTTTTTTAATTTACTATTTAAGGTAAATAAAGCTTATACTATAAATACTAGAAAAACTAATTATAAGGTATATCATCCTTTTGGTTTTATTTCTTCTAAAGCTTATTATTCTACTTCAGCTAAACCTGAAGTAGCTATTCTCCCTTTAGATTCATCTGTTACATATGAAAATCCTTTAGAAAGTAGACATGATATTTGTTTTAATTATAAAAATTTAAGAGGGTGCTATTTATGAACTTCTAAAACAACTGGTAAACAATACATAGGAAGTTCTAGAAATTTAAGTTTGAGACTTACAGAATATTTTAGAAAAGGTTATTTAAAAATCCAAAGTGAAAGAGGTAGTATTATTTGTAGAGCTTTACTTAAATATGGTCATGAAGATTTTTCTTTATCCATTATTAATATAGGTCCTTTAGAAAATACTAAATATTCTTCTGATAATCTTCCTGATTTTGTAGTATTAGAACAAAAATATTTAGATAACTATCCTATGGAATATAATGTTAACAGGGTAGCTAGTTCTAAATATGAACCTCTATCCGTTTCTACTAATAAAGGTGAGGCTAATGCTTCGTACAATTTAATAGGTGAAGAAGCTTTTGTATGAAACAGAAATCATTCTGAAGAATTAAAAGCTCATTGATCTAAGACAAGAGGTAAAATTTCATACTATATTTATTCTAGAAATAGTTTTGAACTAGACGTTATTTTCCTTAGTTCAAATAAACTAGCAGCTTTTTTAAAAGTTAATATCATTATTATTAAGCAAATAGTAGAGCTGATAGAATCTTCAGAATACTCTGCTATAAGATGTAATGATTTTATTATAACACTTAACCCAATTGATCCTGAAAATCTATCTAAGAATTTAGATGCCTTATTGACTTTCGATATTCATAAAAGTAAAATTCGAGATAGAGAGGAATCTATAAAAAAAAAAGGTAGAAGTATCACTATTTACGGATTTAATCCTGAAACTAAGGAATATAAAATTTGACATTCTAAGGGAGAATGCTTAGAAGAATTAACGGGATACTATTTTACAAATGTTAGAACTATTAATAGAAGAATAGATCAAGATTTGACTTATAAAGGTTATTATTTACAAACTAAACCTTTTAAGGAAAATGATTAGATATGTAATTAGGATTCCTTATATTAGGAATTTAGTATTGGAGCCCATAAGCTTGTAAAAAAAAAAAAAATATTTTCATTTCGTGTTATGAAATGTGTAATTAAATACTAAAAATAGCATTTCCACTACGTATTAAGTATGGGAGCTGTATTCGCAATGTTTGCTGGTTGATACTTCTGAATACCTAAAATATTAGGTTTAAATTATAACTTAAACTTAGCTAAAGTTCAATTCTGACTTTTATTCATAGGGGTTTTTCTAAAGGGAAGTACTTTTGTAATGAAGGATAGATTACATAGATGATTTTCTACCAAGCGTAGAAATTCTCAGTTTGATCCTGAGCAAGGGTCGTTTGAATTATTTTTTGAAAATGTTAACAAAGAAAAAAGAAATATATATAAAGAATTAAGAAAAAAATCAGGTGTTTATTTGTTTATAAATAACATTACTAATGATTTATATATAGGTAGTAGCACAAATTTAACTAGCCGAATGGTTAGTTATTATTACTATACTAACTCACAAAAACCATCTAAGTTAGTTATAATTAGAGCTATGAAAAAATATGGTTTAGATAATTTTTCTTTGGCAATTATAGAATTATGTGAAAAAGATCTTTGTTTAACCTTAGAACAAAAATGAATTGATCATTATACACCTAAATATAATGTTTTAACTGTAGCTGGCAATTCATTAGGTTACAAACATAGTATCGAGACAATTACTAAATTAAAAGAAAAACTAAGCAAAGAGAATCTTCCTAAGTTTGGTAGTGTGACGAGCTTCGCGCCAACTGAGACAAAGAAAGCTATCAGTGACGGTATAAAGTATTTTTATACAGAAAATAGCCATCCGAGTAAAGGATTGAAAGGTTTATTAGCACCTCAGTATGGTATAGGAGGTAAATTCGTCTATTGTTATAATAGACAAGGTGAAGAATTGATTTTCCCTTCTATAAATGGAGCTAGACAACACTTCAAAGTTAGATGAACTCTTGTAAAAAATAATATTGATAAAAATGAATGAATAACTCTTAACGGTGAAGATTGATTAATACAATCTATCCCTAAACAAAATTAGTTTGATTAGCCCCTCCCAATCCTTCTATATGCTGGAAACTCTCATAAAGCTTAAGTACTTATTAAATAAGTAAAAATCTTAAGTGTATCTAGACAATCAGCAGGAAACCAAAATAACCCGCGATGAGGCTTTGCCTACTAAAAAAAAAATATATTTTTTTTTTAGCCGTTATTAGTAGGATCCTCAGAGACTTCACGAAGGAGGTTATTTTAATTAATTAAAATAATCAAGATATAGTCCACACAATATGTAATCTTACTTTCTTCCCTCTTTCAATGTTGGGGGCCTACAATAGAAATTATGTAGTGCAAAACGGGTAGCTTAGACTTTAGCTTAGCCTTCGGCATGAGCAACCTTCGAATAGACGAAGTCTTGGCGCCCATGAAAAACTTGGCAAATTGCTGGAAGGACGTCAGGCGTAATCACCCCTTTTACGTCTAATCAGCAGGCAATCTTTCTTTATAAAAAGAAAGCAGCTTCAACGATCAAACGCCAAGTACCCTCGATTTAAAAATTATATTTAAATAAGGGTAGTGATATGATCTAAGTAAAATAGTGACTAATAAGCATTATTTTATCTTGACTAGATTTACCTAAATCTATATCATCTAGTTCATATAACTTGAGTCCTAAAATACAAAGATTAAGCTTATCTAAGCGTTTCTATTCTACCAGTTCAGTTGACAAAAATATACTTGACGTGGATAACCTTGATCAAATTGAATCTATTAAATTTGATTCTCTTGAGCAAGGATGTGAAGAAATTAAGTTCAAATATTTAGGAGTTTCTGGTGTTTATAAATTAATAAATAAAAATGATCCTAACCTTTTTTATATTGGTAGTTCAAATAATTTATCTAGAAGAATGGAGGAATATAATAAATTAACTAAAGGTTTACGTAAACCTCATTCTTCTTCAGAATTAGAAATATCTAAAACTTCAGCTTTAAATTGAAAATTAGAGTTTTTATATATTACTACACCTCAAACTTCCTTAGTTTATGAACAATATGCAATCCTTAAATTTAAACCTACTATTAATAGCAATTTAAGTGTAATCCCACGAATAAATCCTCAGTGAGGTAATAATTTAAATAATGCTATTGCAACCATTGAAAAATTATTATCGTTATTTACTGAAGGTTCCGAAGGATATAATAGAATAAATGTATTCCTTAAAACTTTTAAATTAGCTAATGGTTTAGATTATACGCCTGAAGATGCAGATAATAAATATTATTGCTTTTTAGTTTTTGTATATGATATTACTTCACCTCACGGGCGTCCTGTTGTTTATTCTTCAATTAATAGAGCTTTAAAGGGATTACAGATTAGTCATAGTACTTTATTCAATATCATTAATAATAAATATCTTTTTAATTCTAATCTTGTCTTATCTTTTGAATCTTTAGTTGAAGAAGATTTTGCCGAATATCAAGAAAGACCCACAGGGGATAGTCAACTCCGTAAACATATTGTTGTCTACAATCAAGATAATGAAAGAGTAGCGGAATTTAAATCTGGTAGAGAAATGGCTAGATATTTCCAAATTGATGGAAAAGTAGCTAGATTAGCTATAGCCAAGGGTGAGTATTTGGACTTTTTACTGGTATCTAAAGATGTTTCTTTTAGACAAACAATTTATGTATTTGACAGTGACACTAAAGAAATTTTAGCTAAGTTTCTTGGTGTGTCAAAAGCTTTAAAATATGCTAAAGTTAATTTTTATACATTAAAAAGTTTAATCGAAAAAGGAAATTCTTATAACGGTAAAATATATAGTTATAAAGATAAAATTTAACCAAATGCGTACGCCTATCATAAAACGCAACATTTCTTAGGTTTACAAGGAATGCCTAGAAGAATTAGTGATTATCCTGATGCTTTTGCAGGTTGAAATTTAATAAGTAGTATAGGTTCTATAGTAAGTGTAATAGCTGCATGATTATTCTTATATATTGTATATTCACAATTAGTAGAAGGAAAAGTGGCTTCTAGAAATCCTTGATTAACTCCAGGATTCTACACAGACGTATTACAAGCTAATTTAAATAGAAGCTACACTAGTTTAGAGTGAGGATTATCAAGCCCACCAAAACCTCATGCATTTGTAAGTCTACCTTTACAAAGCTAAAATCAGTACGTAGTACGCAGTACGCCTATTTATATCTAGCTTTTCATAACAAAGCAGTAACCATATTCCCGGCGAATATCCCTAACGAAGTGTAGGGATTAGTGGCATTCTTCTCAGAATAAAAAAAAATATATTTTTTTTTTATACTAGACGGCGCAAGCTCGTCTAGCGCCATATTCCGTCCGGGAATTAGGGAGTTAGGGGAGGCTAGCGAAGCTAGCCTCCCTGCCTACTCGCTGGGTATATTAACGCTAGATAGTACGTACAATATTCCTAGCTTTATATAGCTTGCTAATTAGTTGTATAGCCTGCTTTTCGTATTACCTAATTCCCTAATTCCCGAATTAGGATACACTTCGTTAGGGATACACTTCGTTAGGGATACACTTCGTTAGGGTAAGGCCGATTCCTCGTATACATGAAAAGCTAGATTTAAGTCTCATTAGCTCAATGGCAGAGCAGAATACTTCTAATATTTAGATCTTAGTTCGAGTCTAAGATGAGATAGGTATAGAGAAATCTATATTATAAAGATAATAAGTAGTCTATTAAATCAATAAAGAAAATTTTTTTATCGGCTATTTTTGCTTCTAGATCATAATATTTAATATCTAGCTTAGCTGGCTTAGCTAAAGCTATAAAGCTAAAGCACGAATTATAGAAGGAGGGTACGACTTCGTATAAATAGGAGTACGCTTAGATATAAATAAAAATAGCCAGCTAAAGCTACTCTTTTGTGTGCGCGTAGGCTGGGACTATTCGTGGAGAGCATCTTCGCCCTCGAGTAAGGGGTCGGTAGTCCTTATTTCTGTGCTCCGCCAGAAATTAGGAGGAGCAAGCTCGATTCGTACCACGAATACCCTATTTTTTTTACTAGTATTCCCTCCGAAGGATGGGTGAGACTTCGTCTACGCAAGCTCGCCTAGAACAAAGTTCCTCCTTGCCATAAACTAAACGTATTAGATTATTCTATAAATAGTTTAATATATAGTATATAAGGTTAGCTTTAGCAAACCTATAGCCAAGCTAGCTAAAGCTCTTATATACTTTTTATTTACCTACGAGTGACGCGGTGTGCACGTATTATAATTAAATTACAATAACAAAAAATATGAAGGCAAAAGCCCTAAAATTAATTAATCTTTTAACATATAAAGATATAGATATACCTAGACCTCATGTCTTTGTTAATCTTCCGTTAAAAAGTACGGTTTCACCGGTAGAGCTTACAGATATAGCTTTAAAGATTAATGAACTATTACCTCAACTTTCTGATTTTATAAGTCAATTTCACAGTATCATCTTGACTAATAATATAAATGTTATAACAGATGCAAGCGGTAATATGTCATTAGATGTTCCTGGTACTATGTCGGACACTGATGCAGATAAATTTAGTAGAAGAATAAGTATTATTGATCGTTTAATAACAACACGTGGTCAAGAAATAAATGATTTATTACAGAAAGGATTAGAAATAGAAGGTAAATTAAAGAAAGAAAATGTTAACTATACTTCGCAAATATTAGATAAAGTCAATGAATTTAAGAGATTAAATGCTTCTTATAAACATTAATAGCTCTAACTTTAGCTTTATTCTTCTGTTATTTATCTAGTAGACGAAGTCTAGAGCTACGCCCTAGACTATTCCATCCATCCATCCATCCTGCCTTCGGTAGGCAGGCAGGCAGGAGGAATTAGCAAGCTCTAGACTTCGTCTACTCCTCCCCCCGAATCCCCGAATTCCCGAATTCCCGAATTCCCTAATTCCCGAATTCCCTAATTCCCTATACCCGGCTAGGCCGGGAATAGCTAATTCCCTATTCCCGGCTAGGCCGGGAATAGGGATACACTTCGTTAGGGATACACTTCGTTAGGGATACACTTCGTTAGGGATACACTTCGTTAGGGTATATGGCTACTGCTTCGTATACTAATTTAGTATTATTAATATTATAAGATTAAACAAAACAAAATAAAACATAGCTAGCTTACTATATTTATGCTTAGCTTATTTCTAGTTGGATATTTCTGTGCTTCTGGTATGCTTCTGTATGCTTCTGTGCGAAGCATACAGAAGCATACAGAAATTAGCAAGCTCTATTTAGGTACGAGCATGCGCCGTATTTTCGAGCTTGCGGATTTTTTTCGTAGTACTGCGTACTAGCAAGCTCGAAAAAAATCTTCCGAGCTTGCTGTAAGCTTCGCTCCCGGAGGACTATCCCAGAGGGATATGGATATTAAAATCGCCAACGGCGCTAGCTCGCAATCTAGAAAAATTTTTAGTGGTTTCTGACTCCTAATCCCGGAGGGATATTGAGCCGGAATTAGGGGAGGGGGTAATATTCGTTTCACGGAGAGACTTCGTCTACGCAAGCTCTAAAATAAAGAACTTGCTAGACGAAGTCTCACCCTGCGTAGCTGGGATATTACCCCTTCCTGCCTCCTACTAGCTATAGAAATCTGCCTAGTGAGTTAGCACACATTAACAAAGAAAGATGTAGTGCTTCCATCCTTCGGCAGGAGCACTAGCAAATAAAAAAAAAATGAATTATTCTCCTACTATTATTTCAATAATTGAAAATATAATATTAATGTTACCCGCTTTATTAGTGGTAGCTTATGTAACTGTAGCGGAAAGAAAAACTATGGCAAGTATGCAAAGAAGACTTGGTCCTAATGCAGTAGGATTAAAACCCGTTTAGTCCCCCTTATTTTTAACTAAATTAAGGTAAACAGAGGATGAATTTCAAGAAAAGCTGTTAAGCTAACTTGAAGCGAAGCTTATTATTACTAATAAGAACGTTCAACGACTAAAGAGTATTTTTATATAAATACTTCAGTATTCTCCTTCTAATTTAATTTGTAATAGTATGACAGAAATACGAGCTTGCTAATCCCTCCTGCCTACCGAAGGTAGGATGGAAGGGATACTCATTATAAAAAAAAATTAGAAGAAAACATAGTCTGAACCATCTTGTGAGAGATGGATTAAGAGTAAAATCTTTATAACACAATTGATTACGGTCTTTTACAGGCATTAAATAAAAATAAGACTACGAGAAGCTTCCATACTACATCAAAATTAAATAATAATGATAATTTACATAATGACGACCAGCCCTTGATTAAAGAACTTTATAAAAATAGAGTTGCACCAGTAAAGACTTTTTCAGATAAAGTTCTAATATCTTGTTTTAATATTTTAGACTTAGAAAAAAGAGTCGAATTTTTTCGAAATTTAAAAGAAATACCTAATTATGATAAAGGAGGTATTTACATCTTCCAGTATAACAATGATCCTTTGGTTTATTATATAGGTAGAACTTCTTCCTTTAGTGATAGATTTAAATCTCATATTATGCATAAAACTACGGACAAATTCCATGTATTTGCTAATTTAGTAGGTTGAAACAATTTTACACTGAGTATAATAGAAATTTGTGATAGAAGTGAACATGGTAGAAGAGAAAACTTTTATCTTCAAAAATATTTACCTTTATTAAACTCTACGTTTAGTTCTAATTTTTCAGAAACTTCTGTTTATGAAACTTTAAGAAGTATCTTAAAATCAAAACAAGAAGCTTTAACTAAAGAAAAATTAACAGAAACCGGATTAAATTCTTATCCCTCGACCTCTGCTTCAATAAAAATTTTAGCTTATAATTATAATGGAACTAATATAGATAAAAATTATAGAAACTTTATTAGTATAAGTGAAGCATGTAAACATACAGGTATAGCCCGTAAGACTGTAAGTGTATATTTAGATACGAATGTTCCTATTAAAGGTTTATTATTTTTCAGTAGACCTATTGAAGACTTGAAACTAGCATTAAATTTAGTAAAACAGTCAGAGAAAAGTTTACCTTTAAGTGATTTAGAAAGTAAACCTGTATGGGTTTATTGTATAGACTCTAATAATAAAGTGTTATTAGTTAATAATGAACCTTTTAAATCTAGAGAATCAGCAGCTAAATTTTTAAACACTAGTCATAACGTGGTAAGATATTACATGGATTCTTGAGAAGGTAGAGGATATAAAGGTTATTTTTTATTTAGTAGACTTTTAACAGATATAGAAATTAATAGTTTACGTGAGATATGAATATCGGAACCTTTAACTCGTAAAACTCAAGTGTGAGCTTATGATGCTAAATCTATGGAGTTAATAAATAATTCTTCATTTGTAAGTATGCAAAAATGTGCTGAGTTTTTTAATGTAGATTATCGTAGTATTTCTAATAATTTAGATACTAAATTAACTATAAATAAAGGAGGTCAGTTTATTTATCTTTTCTCAAATGAATTAGATAAAACAACTTTACAAGAATTGAGTTTAGAGGCACGCCTACTCAAATAGCTAAAAACGCTGTAGAGCTCTCCATCCGAGCTTGCGCCTCCCTTTGGGTACGCAAGCTAGGCAGGAGCCACCCATATGAGTTTATACGAGCTTGCGCCTTTAAATGATAAATACGTTTTATTAAGTAATAACCAACCTTTTAAATCTAAATTGCAAGCTTCAAAAGAGTTGGGTATTACTCCTAAAACAATTACAAGATATGTAAATACTAATAATAATTATAAAGGTTTATATTTTTTTAAGACTAAACAGTAATAGTTAATTATTAATCATGAATAAATTAACATTTAGTAAGGCGAGTAGCTTTTAGCTATATGAATGCGCTAGCTAGCGCATTCATATAAGAAAGCGAGTGGCGTGCCTCTAACAGGCTATCATTATTATAAAATTTTCCGATGTAGATGGCCTTCTTAAATCTGCAAGTGCCAATAGTATTAAATGAAAGAAATATCTTTATATTCTATTTCCTTATATAAACGATGGTATTTCTTTATAATACTATTAAAGAATAAAACAAATTGCTGGAAACCCTTAGGAAATAATAATAATAACTAAGACAATCAGCAGGGAACTTTTTATTATAGTAATTTAAGATAAAACGGACACTTAAATTATAATATAATAAATTGGATCTTCAACGACTAAACGTTTTACTTATACTTTGTCTAGTTTAAATGGAAATGGGTATAAGATTATATAGTCTAACTAGTATGGAAACATGCTAATTAATCTACAAGTTGCAGATGCTTTAAAATTAATCTTAAAAGAATATGTAGCTCCTACACAAGCTAATTTAATACTATTTTTCTTAGGACCTATAGTGACATTAATATTTGCTTTATTAGGTTATGCAGTTATTCCTTACGGTCCTGGACTATCATTAGGGGATATGGAATTAGGAATATTGTATATGTTAGCTGTTTCAGGTTTAGCTACTTATGGAATTTTATTAGCCGGGTTTCCTAACCATTTTTTTACTTATTTACATTTACATACTAAAAATACTAAAAATACACAATACAGAATGAGTAAATATCCGTCACAGCATTTTAATAATTCAGGCTTTATTAATAAGACTGTTAAGGTTTCTTTAGCGAGAAAATGTTTTATTCACACAGGCAATAATCAGAGCAATAATTCTAATATCAATAAGGAACAGTTTGTTTTAGATCTTTTTAGAGATAGAACTGCACCAGTTATACCTTTTGACCGGGATTTGGTAAAGGGTTCTTGTTCAGATTATACAAATAAGATATCTAGAACTACATTCCTTAAAAATTGAGGTTCAAAAGCTGGAATTTATATTATAGAATACAAACATTATCCAAATATTTATTATATAGGGAGAACAAATCTATTTAAAAAAAGATTTTTTGAACATTCCAAAGCGGAATCCAACAGTAAATTTCATCTTTTCATTCGGCTAATTGGAATGGAGCATTTTAATCTCCATATTCTCGAAATATGTCCTGAAACTAAATTAGGTGAAAGGGAAACTTATTACTTACAAAAGTATATTCCTATACTTAATTCTGTTTTCTCTTCATCCATTACTGAAGGTGTGATTAAACAAACCTTATTGTTGAAACTTAAAGACCTTAGAGCTATTAATAAAAGTAAAGATGGTAGAGCAATCCTTGTTTATGTATACGACATAACAGAAATAGGAATAAATCCTCAACCCACTGTTTATAATAGTAGTAATGAGGCAAGTAGAGCTTTAGCCTACTCAATTTCGAGTATTCTAAAATATAAAAACACACTTATACCTTATAGAGGTAAACTCTTCTTTAATTACCCTGTTACAGATTTCGATAAAGTATTTAAAGAATCCCAAAAACTTACACCTAAAGGTTTATTAAATCGAGTTATTAGCACCAAAGTTTGAGCTTACAATGCTCAAAGTTTAGAATTAATAATAAATAGTCCTTTCCCTTCAAAAAATAAAGCAGCTAAAGCTTTAGGTATACCTAGAGCTACTTTAGACTTAGTTTTAGATAAAGGAAGAACTGCAGGGGCCAAGGCTATTTATCTTTACTCTAAACGCCTAAATGCCAAAGAAATTCTAGCTCTTCAAGCTAAAGCTGGATCTCTGCAACTTGGTCTTAAAGTACCTGTGTACGTTTACGATGCTAATACTTTAGAATTAATAAACAATAAACCCTTCGATTCTCTTTTAGAGGCTGCAGATTATTTTGGTGTAGACTATCGTACGATATCTCGTCATTTAAATACTAATAAAGCTACTAAAAGGGGTGATAGATTAGTTTATTTCTTCAAGCAAATATTGGATGCACAATTAAGTAAACAATTACTAACTGCAGTAGAAATAGGAGATAGTCGTAATTATAATACGAAAGTTTGAGTTTATATATCTGATAATATGGAATTAATAAATTCTCGCCCATTTGACTCTATTTCTTCAGCAGTTAGCTATTTAGGTATAAGTAAATCTACTATTTACCGTAATTTAGATACGGATAAACCCGTATCATTAAGAAAAGTTAAGTTAAATCTTTATTTTTTTACTAAAAAAGTGGACTCTTAATTAATAGAAAAGGAGGATTAGTCCCCCTTCTAATTTCGAAGAAATAGGACTCAGCAAGCTCTAAAAAAAATATATTTTTTTTTATACTAAGCAAGCTAGCCGACCCCTTACTATGAAGAGCTTGCTGATCCCTGCGTAGCTGGGATATCCCCATAAAAAGGGTAACTTAAAGTAAGTGTGATTTATAAATTTGACGAACGGCTCATATAAAGAAATAGCCGTTATGTAAGATAAGTAATTTAGTATGTAATGTAAAAATAAATGTGGAGGAGCGAAGCGCTATCCTCCGGATCAGGCGAGACTTCGTCTACGCCGACTCCACATAAAAAATAAACAAGCCCATTAATTACGTGAGTAATTAATAAAGACCGAGTTAATTTCAAGAATAGCTTATTTTTATAAGTCAACTTGAAGCGAAACCTATTATAATGTAGGTACGTTCAACGACTAGCAGATATAAATTGGCTGCACCAAACATTCGGGATCTATATACTAGTAAAAAAAAATAGTATTAGATTATAACATAGTCTGAACCGTATTGCAAGATATGGTGTTATATATTATATAACAATAACAACATTGGAAGTGCTAATAGTAAGTATGCTTTCTTAGGATCTTTAAGAAGTACAGCTCAATTAATTAGTTATGAATTAGTGTTAAGTTCTGTATTATTAATAATAATAATGATAACAAATAGCTTAAATTTAAATATAAATGTACAATTCCAAAAAATAGTATGATTAGCTTTACCTCTATTCTGTATATTAATAATATTCTTTATAGGTTCTGTGGCAGAGACTAATCGTGCTCCCTTCGACCTAGCAGAGGCTAACACACTTACTTACTTTTGTATGAATAAAAAGTTTAACCCTAATTGAATAACTGGTTTTACAGACGCGGAGGGTAGTTTTATCGTAAAAATATTTAAAGATACTAATTATAAGTTAGGTTGAAGAATTCAACCTATGTTTCAAATAAAATTAAATAGTAGAGATCATGACTTATTAATTTCTATTAGTGATTATTTTGGTGTAGGTACGGTACGTAGAGAAAAAAATAACTCAAGAGCTTGCGCCTTACTGTAGTAAAAATAAAGGACTTAGTTTCTGTTATTTTACCTCACTTTGATCAATATCCTCTCTTAACTCAAAAATGTGCGGATTATCAATTATTTAAAGCTATTATTTTGATTATTTTAGATAAAAAACATGAGGCACGCCACCGAAGAGGGGTTTTTAAAAATCATGGGGGTTAGATATAATCTTAATTTTGGTGGCGTGCCTCTCTGAAGAATTAAAATTAAGTTTCCCTAATATAATCCCTGTCGAGAGACCCAATGTACCGAGTATTAGCATAAATAAAGATTGACTACTTGGGTTTATTGATAGAGAAGGTTGCTTTTATATTAGCATTATAAAATCAGAAACTAACTTTAAAGTTTGATTGAAGAGCTTCGCCCCAAATAACTCAACATATTCGAGATTTAGATTTAATGGAAAGAATTGCTCTTTATTTTAACTGTGATTCAACTAAACCAAGAGGAAAAGATATAGATGGCGTAGATTTTAAAGTTACTAGATTAGAACTGATTAATAATAACATTTTGCCTTTTTTGTTAACAAATCACTTAAGAAGCAGTAAATCTCAGGATTTTTCTTTATTTTATGAGGCAACAAAAATAAGAGCTTGCGCCTTAATAAGAAAACTCGCCAATATCCCTCCGGGATTAGGGAAAATAATCAGATCGAAAAACTATTAGATCTTAAAAATAAAATGAATAAATACTTATAATGAATGTAGTTGACGATAGATACTATTTAACCTGTCTATTAATTTAACCAGTAAAACCTTTAGGGTTATACCCTTCATGCTAAATACTAGAATCCTCTGCTAAATTTTTTTTTTGATTTAGCAGAGGCTAGTAAAGATTTGGCCTCTTAAAAGATCACAAATTGCTGGAAAACCCTTAATTATGGATAATCAGCAGGTAAGCAACTATAAATTAGTTGAACCTTCAGAGGCTAAACGTGATCATTTAATATAAGGCGCTAGCTCTAGACTTCGTCTCTATATTAAATAAGATATAGTCCAGACTTATATGAAAATATAAGATTAATAAAATTAAAAATTATATACTCACAAAGTTAATAATACTTATTATACAGAGCTCGCGCCTTCCATAAAGGTACTTATAATATTACAAAGGGGGCTTTGCCTACTAAAAGATTCTATTCTTCTGAATCTAATGTGCCTTCAAACCACCCTGCCAATATAAAACCTGTACCTGTATTAGTATTAGATAATCTAAAAGATAAAACTTATATAGGAGCTTGCGCCTTCATAGAGAAATTCTAAAAAATAAAGGTGGTATTTATTCTTTTATTAATACAGTTAATGGTAATCAATATATAGGTAGTGGCAAAGATTTTTATATTAGTCCTACGGAGAGCTTGCGCCTTGAATAGTCCTACGGACCAGCAAGCTCTTAAATAATAAAAAATCTAGTATAAGTTTACAACATGCTTTTGATAAACACGGTTTAGATAAATTTAAATGAATTGTTTATGAATATTTTAGTTATGAAAGTAAAATAATTAGTAATAAGGCTTTAACTGACTTAGAAACTAGTTATATTAAAGCGTTTGACTTTTCTACTTTATATAATTTTAAAAAGGACGCTACAAGTTCATTAGGAGCTTGCGCCTTAAACATACAGAAGAGGCTAAGGAAAAAATGGTTGAATATTATAAGGATAAAACCCATCATCCTATGTATGGAAGAGCTTGCGCCACCACAGTAAAGAAATATTAAAATTAATAAGTAAGCCGGGGATATTAAACCCTATGTTTGGTAAAACCCATAATGAGGATACTAAAAAACTTATGGCTACAAAGAAAAATAAATATTTAAATGGTGTGGGGGTATTGCATAGCAAGCTCTCGATTTAAATGGAGGCTAGCTTCGCTTAGAACGAAGTCCGCTCTTAATAGAAAAGTTTGATAATAATGTAGAATTAGCTAAGTACTTAGAAATATCTAAGGTTACTGTGGGGAAATATTTAAACAATAACTTAATATATAAAGAGAAATATAGATTTAAACCTCTATAGTATTAAGTTATAGTTTTTTTTTTGATTGGAATCTGAATTGGTAAGTGGATTTATGACAGAACACGCAGCAGTAATATTTGTCTTTTTCTTCTTAGCTGAATATGCTAGTATTGTATTAATGTGTATATTTACTAGTATTTTATTTTTAGGTGGTTATTTATTAGAATTTGACATTGTATATTGATTTGACTTATTAAATTATATATATGCATATATTTTCGATATAAACTGAATTACATCTTTAGAATATTTTAAATTAAGAGGGATTTTGACTAGTTCTTCTGTAGATGGCTTTTTACATAGTATAACTTTAGGTATAAAAAGCTCAATAATGGTATTTATATTTATCTGGGTAAGAGCTTCATTCCCTAGAATACGTTTTGACCAGTTAATGTCATTCTGTTGAACTGTGTTATTACCTATTTTATTTGCTTTTATAATATTAATTCCTTGTTTATTATATATA
Source organism: Fusarium poae (assembly GCF_019609905.1). Classification (NCBI taxonomy): domain Eukaryota; kingdom Fungi; phylum Ascomycota; class Sordariomycetes; order Hypocreales; family Nectriaceae; genus Fusarium; species Fusarium poae. The sequence goes on from NW_025408658.1 coordinate 115,855, forward strand.
TTCGGAATAACTGTAGTAAATGTGAACATGTTTTAGTATAGTCCATATTTCTGTGCTTCTGTATTTCAGTGCTCCGCCAGAAATTAGAAGCATACAGAAATTAGGACTCAGCAAGCTCTTTAGTAATTTTTTTCTATGCTTCTGTATGCTTCTGTGCGAAGCATACAGAAGCATACAGAAGCATACAGAAGCATACAGAAGCATACAGAAGCATACAGAAGCATACAGAAGGACAGAAAAAAATACTGCGCCTGAAGAATGCCGCAAACACATAGAGTTAATCCATATTCCCTAACGAAGTGTATCCCGGCTGCGTAGCTGCCTCCCACTGGATATTAGGGAATATGGATGGTATTATATATAAGCGTTCTACCAATATTATTGTTTGCCAGGCTATTCCCGATTCCCGATCCCATATTCCCTAATTCTTCTGGGAATTAGGGAATAGGGAATATGGATAAGTGCATAGCCGCAAGCTAAGGCAGGAATAGTGGAGGTAGAACAAGCAGCTACTGCTGTATTAACTCTTTATGATAAAGAGTATCAATAGCATACTCTTTATCATAAAGGCCATGAGACACATGTATATAGGCGGACATAGTAAATTATTTGAAGAGCAATAAATATCAATCTTCAACATATGTTATTATCCTCGTTAATTATTACACCTCTACTAGGGACAATGGTTGTAGCTAGTTCAGGATCATATAAAAATTCAGAGTTATTTACTAAAACGATTGCGCTTACTACTAGTGTTATAAATTTAATTATATCATTAGTTATGTTTATTTTATTTAATAACAGTACTAATCAATTTCAATTTGTACAAGAACACTACAATGTACAACTATTCGACATTTACTTGGGTGTAGATGGTATCTCTATATATTTTATATTATTGACTACAATAATAATGCCTATAGCATTATTATCTAATTGAGATTCTATAAAAGAAAATGTAAAATCTTATTTAATAATTATGTTATTATTAGAAACATTATTATTAGCAGTTTTTATGAGCTTAGACATAATGTCATTCTATATATTCTTTGAATCTATATTACCTCCTGCTTGAATATTTGGGAAATATTCATCGTCGTGGGATAAACTGCCAAACTCCGGGGACCCCCTAAAGCTTAAGGTACCAAGCTATAGTTGAAAAACTATAAGTGGCTGAAGTAATTACTCAGGTATGGTAACAAGCCTTAAGATTTGTGAAAACAAAATGGGTAATCGCGGATCTAAGTCAGTAGTAAATAAAAATACTACTGTAAAAGAGCAACGAGTATACGGCAGTTACATTGGAACTTTACTAAGTTCACCAATGTTAAGATATACTCTACTGGGTTTTGAAAAAAACTATCAAATCAGAATCCCATCTAATCATTTAAGTAGTCGAAGACTATATTCGACTGTTACTTCTAGAGTAGCTAATTCTCAAACGGATAGCTGCTTACTAAAACCTTACTTTGTTACAGGTTTTACTGATGCAGAAGGAAGTTTTATAGTTAGAATTCGTCAAAACCCTAATACCAAAACAGGTTGAAGTGTAGAAACTAAATTTTCATTCTGTTTACATAAAAAAGACAGAATGGTTTTAGATCTAATTCAATCTTTTTTTGGTGGAGTCGGTAGCATTACTTATGCAAGTAAAGACACTCTTCATTATCGAATAGCCTCTCTCCAGGATTTAATTCATGTCGTATTGCCACATTTTGACAAATACCCCTTAAATTCCCAAAAGAGAGCCGATTATTTTTTATTCAAGGAAATTGTATTGTTAATCAGAAATAAGGAACATTTAACTATTGAGGGTATTCAAAAAATTGTAAATCTTAGAGCTTCAATAAATTTAGGAGGTTCAGAGAGTTTAAAAGAAGCTTTTCCTAATACTGTCCCGGTTGAAAGACCTATCGTTGAGGATATAGCCATAGACGATCCTTATTGATTCGCGGGGTTTGCTTCGGGTGAAGCTTGTTTTACGGTAAACATTTATAAATCTAAAACAAAGTTAGGGGGTGCGAAGCCCGCCGTTCAATTAAAATTTGATTTAGCTCAACACTCTCGAGGAGCTTGCTGTAAGCTTCGCTCCCGAAGGACTACTAAATTAATTATGAGTTTACCAAATTTATTAGGCTACGGTTCAGTGAATAAACATTCTCAAAATGCCGTGATGTTTACTGCAACGAAATTTTCAGATTTTATGAAATGTCTTATTCCTTTTTTTGATAAATATAAAATTATAGGTGTAAAATCTGAGGATTACCAGGATTTAAGAAAAGTTGCCCAATTGATGGAAAAGAAGGCTCACTTAACAATTGAAGGTTTAGAGGATATACGTAGAATTAAAGCTAAAATGAACAGAGGTCGGTAGGCTTCGCCTCATCAACATGATGAAGAGTAGGGTTGCTTTATGAAGTAGACACTTCTTACTTGAAAGATAAATCTGATCGCCTGGTTATTTATATTAATAGGTTTATATGGATCAGATAATAAAGTAAGTGCGAGCTACTATTTATTTTTATATACGCTGTGAGGTTCTTTGTTTTTACTACTGTCGATTTTAAGTACATCTTCTATAATGGGTAGTACAGATTTTGATACTTTATTTAAACTAAATTTTGAATATAAAACTCAAATATTCTTATTTATAGGAATATTTATATCATTTGCTGTAAAAACTCCTACAATATTTTTAAACAATTGATTATTAAAAGCTCACGTTGAATCTCCTTTAGGTGGAAGTATTGTATTAGCCGCAATAGTATTAAAATTAAGTCTATACGGTGTATTTAGATTAATATTACCTATATTACCTAAAGCTTCTTTAGATTATACTTTTGTTGTATTTACTATAGCGGTAATTACAATTATATATGCTAGTTTTAGTACACTAAGAACAACAGATGTAAAAGAACTAATAGCATATAGTTCAGTATGTCACGCTTCAGTTTATTTAATAGGAGTATTTAGTAATACTATGCAAGGATTAGAAGGAAGTGTGATATTAGGTTTAGCCCATGGGTTTGTGTCAAGTGGTTTATTTATATGTGCAGGTGGAATATTATACGATAGAACAGGTACTAGACTTATATATTTTTATAGAGGAATTACTCAATTAATGCCTATATTTGCTATATTATTCTTTATATTAGCTTTAGGTAATTGTGGTGCTCCATTAACTTTAAATTTTGTAGGTGAATTTATGTCACTTTATAGTATAATAGAAAGATTACCTGTATTAGGTGTTTTCGCTTGTTCTTCTGTAGTATTTTCTGCAGCCTACACTATATATATGTTTAATAGAATATCTTTCGGAGGTTCTTTCACTAGATTTATAGAAGAAAGTATATACGATGTAAATAAAAGAGAATTTATTTTATTATTTATATTAGTATTATTTACAGTTGTATTGGGTGTATATCCTTCTTTAATTTTAAACGTATTAGATTATTCTATGAATAGTTTAATATATAGTATATAAGGTTAGCTTTAGCAAACCTATAGCCAAGCTAGCTAAAGCTCTTATATACTTTTTATTTACCTACGAGTGACGCGGTGTGCACGTATTATAATTATCATAATCAAAATTAATATGCCACAATTAGTACCTTTTTATTATATGAATGAAGTAGTATTTGCTTTTGCTATAATAGTATTTATTCTATACGTATTATCTAAATACATATTACCAAGAATAGTGCGTTTATTCTTATCACGTATGTTTATTAATAAAATATAATATATATTAAGGGGAGGAGGCGAAGCCTATACATACCTCGCTCTTAGCAATGGTCGAGTAAAATAAATATGAACTTCTAGCGCTAGCAATAAAAAAAAATAAGGCGTATCCCTTTCGGATTAGACGAGCCCCCCATCCTTCGGATGAATTCGCTAGTCCATCCTTCGGAGGACGAGCAAAAAAAAATGTATTTTTTTTAGAGCGGACTTCGTTCTAGCAAAGCTAGCCATGTTTATTTTTTTTTATCGCCACACAGCTAGCTACGAGTAGCTTAGTTATAAGGGGCTATAGCTAGCTTACAGCTAAAGCTAAAAGCTAGCAAGCTCATACCTATTTTGCAAATATTTAGCTTTTTAAAGATTTATATATTATAGTAGTAATAATACTACTAGATGTTTTCTATAGAAAAACAAAATTTATTCTTTGCGCAAGCTAAAGAAATAAGAAGTCCTTTAGATCAATTTGAAATAAGAGACATATTAAATTTAGAAGTTTTAGGTGGTAACTTACATCTATCTTTAACTAACATAGGATTATATTTAACAATAGGAGCTTTAATTATATTAGTTTTAAGTATAGTTTCAACTAACTATAATAAATTAGTTAGTAATAACTGATCAATAGCTCAAGAATCATTATACGTAACTATACATAATATAGTTACAAATCAAATAAACCCTAAAAATGGTCAAATTTATTTCCCATTTATATATACTTTATTTATATTTATATTAATAAATAATTTAATTGGAATGGTTAGCGTAAACTATGGTTATTTGGTCGGTTGTTCTTTTAATAAACGTAGCTTAAGAATAAGCAACAATAAAAGGGGTTCGGTATCACTACGTCTGTCTGGCGTCATACAAGGAACAAACTTGCTTAGAGATAGAAAATATTCTACTACCTCCTTGCTTCGCAAGGTAAGTCCTGATTTATCTTCCAATGGCGCAGGTATCTTAAATAATACTAAGAATCCTTATTATCTTACTGGATTTATAGATGGTGAAGGGTGTTTTAATCTGACTATTACTAAACACAGTGAACTATCTACTGGTTGAAATGTTATTCCTACATTTAAAATATCTTTACATAATAAAGATAGAGCGTTATTGGAATACATTAAAGGGTCACTAGGTGTAGGTAATATTAATAAGCACGGTAAAAATTCCTCAGAATTTCGGGTAAATGGGTTAAAGAATTTAAATGTCATAATAAAACACTTAGATAGTTATCCCCTAATTACTAAAAAATACGCGGATTTTGCTTTATTTAAAAAAGCTGTAGAAATGATAGGTTTAAAGGAACATTTAACCAAAGAGGGGCTGTTAAAACTGGTTAGCATAAAAGCTTCAATTAACAATGGCTTATCCTCTAAACTTAAATCAGAATTCCCTGGTATTATTCCAGCTATAAGGCCCGATGTTTTATCTACAGAAATAAAAGATATGAACTGACTAAGCGGATTTACAGAGGCGGAAGGAAGCTTTTATATTGTTATACAAGAAGATAAAGATAGGGCTTCGCCTACTCATGTGAGTTTAAGATTTGCATTGACTCAGCATTCTCGTGATAAAGTCTTAATGGAAAGTTTAATTAAACTTTTAGGTTGTGGAAGATGCTCTTCACCTTCTTCCCGTAAGGAAGTGAATTTCATTGTTTCTACTATCTCTGGAATATGTAATTCTATTATACCGTTGTTCCAAAAATACCCTTTACTTGGAAAAAAACAAAAAGATTTCTTAGATTTTATGAAAGCAGCAGAAATAATAAAGTCTAAGGACCTTCTTTCCAGTAAGGGTGTTACGAAGAGCAGCTCCATAGAGACTGTTCCTGCACGAAGTGTTGAATGATTAGCTCAGATTAAGAATATTAAAAATGGTATGAATCAGAGAAGACCCTCTGACTTCTTAAAGTCAAACAATTTTGAAGCTGATAAATAAAAGATACTTCTGTAGCAAGCCGGCAAGCCGCCCCCCTTTTTTTTTTGTTTATTACTTAAACTACATATGTCTCCCACTACGCGTTACCGAAACTAGCCCCAAATTTTTTTTCTATGGGGTATTGCATAGCAAGCTCGTGTTTATACAGTAGGGGAATAAAAGTACAACCGATTTTAAGTACACAGGAGCCTTTGTATTTTATCATTATTTATCTCAAACATGTTTGAAGTATCAGGATTACATAGTAAACCTATATTTCAAGTACAATCATATTCTTCTCTTAACTCTGACTCTCAGCCAGATACACAAATAAACATATCTAAGGATAGTCCTAGATATAGTTTTAACAATAAAAACACCTTCTACCTTAATCCTGATTATCTTACAGGGTTTGTAGATGGAGAAGGTTGTTTCTCGCTTTCTATATTTAAAGAAGACAGAAGCTTAACTGGTTGACAAGTTAAGCCCATCTTTAGTATATCTTTACATAATAAAGATATTAAATTATTAGAAGCTATTCAAAGAACTTTTAAAACAGGAAAGATCTATAAACATGGAGTTGATTCTATGCAATATCGTGTAAGTTCTTTAAAAAATTTACAAATAATCACAGATCATTTTGATAGTTATCCTTTAATATCTCAAAAGAGAGCTGATTATCTTTTATTTAAGCAAGCTATAGCTATAATAAAGAATAAAGAGCATTTATCTCTAGAGGGTATATTGAAGTTAGTAGGAATTAAAGCTACATTAAACTGGGGTCTATCAGATAAGTTTAAAGAGAGTTTCCCTACTGCAAAAGCAGTAGTGAGACCTTCAGTAAGATATAACACTTTAAATGTTAAGATTAAAAACTTAAATTGAATTAGAGGATTTATAGACGCTGAAGGAAGTTTCCAAGTTATAACTCAAAATAATAGAAATGTTAGTTTAAGATTTTCATTAACTCAACATATTAAAGATGAAGAGTTGTTAAAGGATATAACTACTTATCTAAACTGTGGTAGATATTACAAATCACCAGGACGTAATGAAGGTCAATACTTAGTAACAATCTTTTCAGATATAAATGATAAGCTAATACCTTTCTTAAACGAATATCCGTTATTAGGTATTAAACAATATGATTACTTAGATTTTGCACAAATAGCCGAACTAATAAAATCTAAAGCCCATTTAACGGATGAAGGATTAGAAAAGATAAAGTTAATTCAAAGTAATATGAATAGAAAGAGAATAACAATAGAAGAATAGATAAATGTATAGATAATTGTAATATCATAGATGATAAATAATAATAAAAAAATACAATAAATTTCACTATATGCTGGAAACTTCTAATGCCTTTAGGTACCAATACTGGTGAAAAACTTAAAGGATGAAACAATGAACTATCAGCAGGAAACCAAAATAACAAGTGATAAAAAAAAATAAATAATTTATTTTTTTTTTCTGCCCCGTTTTTTTCTGCCCCGTTATGAGTAGGATCCTCAGAGACTACACGTGAAAGATCACTTAACACAGTTTTACAATAACAACTAAGTGATTAAGATATAGTCCACCGCGGTAAGTCTATAAGACATACTGTGTTGTCCATACAGCTTTGCTTCTACAGCCCATTTTGCGTTAACATTTGCTCTTAGTTTCACAATAGTATTAGGTGCAACTATATTAGGATTCCAAAAACATGGTTTAAAATTCTTTTCTTTATTAGTACCTGCTGGTTGTCCTTTAGCACTTTTACCTTTATTAGTGACTATCGAGTTCATTTCATATTTAGCGAGAAACGTTTCATTAGGTCTTAGATTAGCCGCTAACATAAAAAAGTGAAATTAGGTTCTTCACTTATTGTGTAAAAGAGCCAAACTCCGGGGAAGCCCTAAAGCTTTAATAACTAAGGATAAGACGGAAACGTCTGATCTGGCCCAGCTAATCACTGAGGGTAAAGTAATATCATTAAAGATTCTAGTAATAGAAATGGGTTATCGCGGATCTAAATCAGTAATATGTGAAAATATTACTGTAAAAGAGCAACGAGTAGACGGTTCTTCAGTATTTATTATACTGTAAGGTGTACTCTAGTCGCCGGGAAAGCCGGTTCTCGGAAGAAATAAAGTAAACCGAGATTAAAGATAATCACAATAGCCTATCCTTATATTATTATATATCGAGAAAAAGGAAATTAAAAGTAGCTATATTATAATTTATAATTTAATATACCAATATTAAAGTTGATCTTTAATATACCTTTAAAGAAAGGGTAAATCTAGGCATGGCCCTGAGATTACACCTTTAAAGAAAGGATAAAGTTGTGAACGATTTATAACTAAAAATCTAATAAAAAAATCTGTAAGTACTCATAAATTTGAAGCTTGCACATTAAACAACGTAAGATCACGTAGCTTATATTTTCCATCATCTAATTATAAATTTATATCAACACGAGTCGGTTTAGACATTGGCAGCCAAATAACGGCGGTTAGATTATTTTCAACAAACAAAACAGATGGTTCTTTAGAAGAATCTTCAAATTTGATGATATTTTCTAATGCAGATACAGATAAATTAGCTATCCTTAATTATATTAAAGGTAAAGCAGGAATTTACATGTGGACTAACAAATTAAATGGTAAAAAATATGTAGGTAGCTCAGTCGACTTAAGACGTAGATTATTGGAGTATTATAATGTTAAGAGAATACTAAATGAAAAAAGTATGCCCATTAATAAATCATTATTAAAACACGGATACCAAAGCTTTAGTCTTACTATCTTGGAATTCTGTGACAGAGATAGCCTTGTATCTAGAGAGAAACACTTTTTTGAAGTATACTCTCCAGAATATAATATATTAAAAACTCCAGGTAGTCCTGACAGAGGAAGGGGATGAGTACACTCAGAAGCTTCAATCGAAAAGATTCGTTTAGCTGCACTTAAAAGAACGGAATCTCCGGAAGTTTTAGCTAAAATGTCTACAGAACAAACTAGTGGAATTAAAGTTGAGGTAACTGATGTGGAAACTCAGACATCTACTACATACCATGCCATTAAAGCCGCAGCCCGTGCTTTATCGATCGATAAAAGATATATTGAACATTATGTTTACTTAAATCAAGCTAAGCCTGTTTTAGGTAAATATACTTTTAAATTAATTAGTAATGATGGAAATATTAATTGCTTTAATGATCCTTCAATTAAAGTTCAAAAAACAAGTAAAAAAATAGAGGTTACTAACGTAGAAACAAAGGAGATTACAATATATCCTTCTATAGGTGCAGCGGCAAGAGCATTAGGCTACCGTCAACCTAGTATATCTTTATACTTAATAGAAAATAGAACTAAACCTTTTAAAGGTTTATATCTATTTAAGTGAGCTTAAGATTATTAAATATATAAAAATTATAAGATGAATTTGTGGGCGAACTGCGGGACATATGCTATTAAGCATCTTGAGTGGGTTTGTTTATAATATAATGAATTCAGGATTTATCTTCTTTATTTTAGGATTAATACCTTTATTATTTATTATAGCCTTCTCAGGTCTTGAATTAGCTATAGCCTTCATCCAAGCGCAAGTGTTCGTGGTATTATCAAGTTCTTATATAAAAGACGGATTAGATTTACATTAAGCTGTACGAGTTTAGTATAATAAAAATATCAATGTATTTAGCATAGCAGTTTATTAAATTAAATTGTGAGGGTGGGATGGATTTGTTACTTCGTAACAAGGGGGATAAATATAAAATATCATCTTTAAAGGTGTAAATACCTTGCAAGAAATGTATCTTTAGGTCTTAGATTAGCAGCTGGTCAGTATTGCATAGCAAGCTCGTTATTAAGCATATTAAGTGGTTTTGTTTATAATATAATGAATTCTGGTTTTATATTCTTCATTTTAGGATTAATACCTTTATTATTTATTATAGCCTTTTCAGGTTTAGAGTTAGCAATAGCCTTCATCCAGGCGCAGGTGTTCGTGGTATTATCTAGTTCTTATATAAAAGACGGATTAGATTTACATTAATATTTGTAGGGATAGACGAAGTCTCTCCTAATCCGAAGAATATGCTGGCTAGGCTGATTTCGAAGAAATATGCCTAGATAAAAAAAAAGGATAAAAATTTAGTATTTTCGAGCTTGCGCCTTTAATCCCTACGCAAGCTAGGGATAGAGCTTGCGCGATTCGTTCCACGGAATAATGCCACCCAGAGGGGATATGAAAATCCGCAAGCTCTTACGAGTTTGCTGATTCCCGGCTAGTCCTCAGGACCAGCAAGCTCGGGATATCGCTGTACTACGAAAAAAATCCCGCAATAAAAAAAAAATAAAGTTCTTTATTTTTTTTATTTTTACTAGACTTCGTCTACTCGCCCCCAGGGGCTACTCGTTATTAGTACTAAGTGTTTATATTGAGGAAAGTTATAAGAACAATAACAATTTATCCTGAAGGCGCTATTCGTTTCACTAGTCCTTATTTCAGTGCTCCTTATCCCTACACTTCTAACGAAGTGTAGGGATACGGAATTAGCACCCAGGAAATTAATAAAAGTTATATGATGTATAGGAAGAAAATAATACAAAATTATTTATATAATTTATATGAAAAATCGCGAGCAACTAGCATTTTATAGAAAATTATCTGTTTTAGTAAAATTCACAGTAAATAGCTTATATGTTTTTACCTTAGTCAATAGATTTAGATCCATTAGTGATATATGAATAGTTCTATATCAGAAAAAAAAAGTAAAAGTTGAGTTTGGTGATGGCTCTGATTGAATGCTGTCCAAGTGCTTGACACATGCTAATCGTACGTTTTAATTGATAAATTAAAAAGTGGTGTACAGGTGAGTATAATGATATTCTTCGCCGGCCTTAAAGTGGAGGTAAATCCTTCATAATAAATAAAGGAAACAAGATTCAAGGTGTAGCAATAACCACTAATAAAGGGGATATGGTAGATAAATGTATTAGTGGACCTACTCCTTATTGTTTCTGCTTTAAGAGGATAATAAATATCTTCGAGATAGGTAGTAGTTAAGGTGATGACTTAACTAGCCTTAAACTCTCGTAGTCGAATCTGAAAGGTTGATCGACCACATTGGGTCTGAAAAAACCCCAATGCAAGTTAGTACAGCAGTGAGGAATCTTGGTCAATGGCCTAACGGCTGAACTGGCAACTTGGAGAAGTGGCAAGTCTTCCAGTATGGGGAGCAAACAGCTATGGGTCAAGCCCGATACCTTTAAGAGAAGTCTTATTGTGAGGGCGAGTTGTATAACACCATAGGGCTGGCCGTCCCATATGAAAAGATTTTATTAGAATTGAATGAAACTTTGTTTATATATTGATAATGACAGTATATATATCGTGTCTTGACTAATTGCGTGCCAGCAGTCGCGGTAATACGTAAGAGACTAGTGTTATTCATCTTAATTAGGTTTAAAGGGTACCCAGACGGTCTATATAGCTTATAAAATGTTAGTATAAGACTAGAGTTTTATGTAAGAGGGCAGTACTTGAGGAGGAGAGATGAAATTTCGTGATACCAAAGGGACTCTGTAAAGGCGAAGGCAGCCCTCTATGTAAAAACTGACGTTGAAGGACGAAGGCACAGAGAACAAACAGGATTAGATACCCAAGTAGTCTTTGCAGTAAATGATGAATGCCATAGGTTAGATATATAGTCTCCCTGAACAGTATATCTGGTCTATAAATGAAAGTGTAAGCATTTCACCTCAAGAGTAATGTGGCAACGCAGGAACTGAAATCACTAGACCGTTTCTGACACCAGTAGTGAAGTATGTTGTTTAATTCGATGATCCACGAAAAACCTTACCACAATTTGAATAATTTTATTACAGGAGTTGCACGGCTGTTTCCAGTTAATGTTGTGAAACTGTGGTTTCCATGAAATTAACGTAATCCCTGGCTTTATTTTTTTTATTTACGATAAAGCATTCTTTCCTGGAAATTTGGAAAGAAAAAGGGGACAAAGACAAGTCATCATGGCCTGCTGAGTGATCTAGGAAATCACCATCGTGGGATCAACTATCAAATTCCGGGGACGCCCTAAAGCTTCTGGTACTAAGCCATATATGAAAATATATGAGTGGCTGAACTAATTACTCAGGTATAGTAACAAGCCAGAAGATAATCGAAAGAGCAATGGGCTATCGCGGATCTAAGTCAGAAGTATTTGCAAATACTTCTGTAAAAGAGCAACGAGTAGACGGTAGTTACATTGGAGTATTAAAAAATCCAATGTTAAGGTATACTCTAACGGGTTCCGAGAGGAATTATCAAGTCAAAATCCTTTCTAATCAAATAAATCAAATAAGGACGTATTCAGCCAACAACTTATCCCAGAAATCAATGTTAAATGGCTCGATAAATCCTTGATTTTTAACAGGATTTTCAGATGCAGAATCTTCTTTCTCTATTTTAATTCAGCATAATAGAAATTATGCTACTAATTACAGAGTTAAAGCTATATTTGCCGTAGGATTACATACTAAGGATACAGCTATACTTGAAGCAATTAAATCTTTTTGAGGTGTAGGTAGTATTCATAAGCATGGTGAACACTCGATACAGTATAGAGTAGAATCTATTAAAGATTTACAAGTAATTGTGGATCATTTTGATAGATACCCACTTGTAACATGTAAGGGTGTTGACTTTAGAATATTTAAAGAAGCTTTTTATTTAATTAAAAATAAAGAGCACTTAACTCAAGAAGGTTTATCAAGTATAAGCAGATTAGTAAATAAATTCGATTTGAGTAGCTCAGAGTATAAATTTAAAGGTATACCTGATCCTCAATGAATGGCAGGATTTTCAAGTGGAGATAGTAGTTTTAATATAAAAGTTAGTAAATCTGAAACTACTAAGTTAGGTACAAGAGTTCAATTGAGATTTGCTATTGATTTGCATATCAAAGATAAAGAATTCGTGAACTACTTAACTACATATTTTAACTTAGATAAAAACAAGTATGTTTATTTATCTAGAAATTCTGTAAAATTCGAGACAACTAATACTAAAGATATTACATCAGTAATTATACCTTTCTTTATTAAATACCCTATTCAGGGTAAGAAAAGTTGAGATTTTATGGATTTTAATAGAGTAGCTAAGATGATTAATAAGGGAGAACATTTAACTAAAGAAGGATTAGCTGAAATATTAAATATAAAATCTAATATGAATCAGTAAAAGTTATATGAGTCGTTCTATTTATTATTTGCAAGATAAATTTGATCGCTGTGTGATATTGTGGGCTATAGACGTGCCACATATACCTAGACAAAGAGATGCGAAAATGTGAATTTAAGCTAATCTCAAAAAATAGGATATAAATTTTAAGGATTGTAGTCTGAAATTCGACTATATGAATAAGTAATTACTAGTAATCGTGAATCACCATGTCACGGTGAATAGACCTTGGATTGGTACTAACCACTCGTCACATGCTGAAAGGGGCATGCGCAATAAGTTTGCTTTCTTAGTAACAAGTAAAAAAAACAAATAGGTTTTATATATTCTTTTATTGGGAATCTTCGTATGCGTGGCTCTAATTAGTGTTAAGTCGAAATACGGTTCGGGTAGTGGAAGTTGCCCGGGATTAATTAATCTTAACCATAAATATATATAATATAAGCGCAAGCATGAAAAAAAAAATAGATTTTTTTCCGAGCTAGCGCCTATATAAAGGAGGGTTCCTTTATTGGTAAGAAGGGTTGAGCTGTAAACTCAATAGCTATTGCTTTTAAGAGTTCGAATCTCTTGTCTCCTAGAATTAGTAACTTAATTAGGTAAAGGACTTCCTTGTCACGGAAGTAGATGTCGGTTCGATTCTGATCTAATTCGTATAGTAGCATACATAGCATACATAGCAGCTTCGCTAGCTTTTATAGACTACGCAAGCTAGTCTGAGTCCTATTTCTGTGCTTCGCTAATCCCTACACTTCTAACGAAGTGTAGGGATAAGAAATTAGCAAGCTCTAATCCCTACGCAAGCTAGGGATATCTATGAATAAAAAAAAATATATTTTTTTTTATACTAAGCAAGCTAGCGTAGACGAATATTTTTTTCAGTGCTCCGCCAGAAAAAAATCCGCAAGCTCGAGCTTGCTGATCCCTGCGTAGCTGGGATATTAATAAATTTAGAGCTTGCGCCATTTTTTTTTTACTCCTTGCTAGCTTGCTTTTATAGACAAGTGCTAGCTTTTAGCTTGCACTATTACTGCGAGGCAAACGAGAGGTAAGGCTAGCTTCGCTAGCCCTTTCGGAGCTAATGCAGGAAAAGTTTCCATAGGTAGGGTAAGATATTTGCTAAGTATTATGTTTTATACATTTAGGTGTTCGAATCACCTCTTTTCCGTAGTCTCCATGCGAGCTTCGCTCGTATATGGGCTAGCGAAGCTAGCCTCTTTATTTTTTTTTTATTGCTTGAGCCTCTATAGCTCAACGGTAGAGCATAATACTGTTAATATTATGATAGATGTTCGATTCATCTTAGGGGCTTTTAACTTGTGTACAAAACTACAAGATTTATAATATATAATATATATGACAAATTTAATAAGAAGTAATTTTCAGGATCATCCATTCCATTTAGTGTCACCATCTCCTTGACCACTGTATACAAGTATTGCTTTATTTACAGTAACAGTGAATGGAGCATTATCAATGCACTTATTTAGCAACAGCTATATAGTGTTTTACTTATCATTAATTACATTAGTAGCATCTATGGCTTTCTGATTTAGAGATATAATAGCAGAGGGTGGCGCAAGCTCTTAAATTAAATACATTAAATTATTATTTGAATATTGCACAAAAAATTCCTTCTATCCATTTAGAAGAGGCTTTATATACATATAGAAATAAAAACAATACTACAATTTTCACTAATAATAATAACTTAGGTTATTATTTAGCAGGTCTTTTAGAAGGAGACGGTTCCATTTCTCTTCCTTCTTTAGGAGTTACAAGTTTAAATAGAGTACTTAATCCTAGAATAGTATTTACTTCCCATATTAATAATATAGGTATGTATTCATTTATACAATCAGAATTAGGTAATATAGGACGTTTTCAAAAATCAGGAGAAAATATTCTTCGTTATATTATTGGAGATAAAGAAAGTATTATTCTTTTTATAAATTTAGTACACGGAAAACTTAGAACACCAAAAAACCAGAGATTTAATGATTTAATCAATTTTATGAACAATAAATATGATTTAAATATATCGGAAAGTTTATTAGATAATTCTAGCTTTACAGATAATAGTTGATTCTCCGGTTTTAGTGAAGCAGATGGACATTTCGGAATTAAATATGTAGGGCGCTTCTGATCCCGAAGGGATATTCGTAAACCTAAATCTGAAACCCGTAAAAGATCTGTAAGTGAAAATATTTCTTTGAAATTTAGATTAGATCAACGTTTATATGATAAAGCTACATCAACCTCGATGAAACCTTTTATGGAAAATTTAGCTTTATTTCTTAATGCTAATTTAAAAACATATAAAAATAATACCAATTCGGAAGTATTATCAGTTAGTATACAATCTATAAAAAATGTAAGTTTTCTTATAGATTATTTTAATAAATTTCCTTTAATAGGAGATAAACTTACTGATTTTAAAAAGTGAGAAATAGTATATAATATGATACTACTTAAACAACATCTTACTGAAGAAGGTAGATTGAAAATAAAAAATCTATTGGTTAAATAGAGCTCTAGACTTCGTCTAGCCTTAATAATAATAATTTAATGTATATGTGCTCTCTTTAAATTTAACAAATTGCTGGAAAACCCTAAAATTAGGCTAATCAGCAGGAAACTAAAAGACGGATAAATATCTTTTAGGGTCTTCAGAGACTAGAGATTAAAAATTAATGCGTTAGTATTCCCTACCCCCATCCGCCGCCTTCGGACGGACGGAGGGGGTTAAGGGAGAGACTTCGTCTACAGCAAGCTCTCCTTTTAGGAATACTAACCCATTAATTAAGGTATAGTCCAAAAAATATAGAAATATATTTATAATATCTATCGACATATTTAGGAAATCATACGAAAAGACTAAATTTATGTAGATGGAGTTATAAAAGGGTTAAATTATACTACAATAGTGAGTTTTGTACAAAATTAAAAAGAAATTATAACACTAAGGTTAATAACCTTCAACTTGGTTATTATCTCGCAGGATTAATTGAAGGAGACGGATCCATAATACTTAGAAAAGGAGATAAAGAAAGTACTTCACCTAAAATAGTATTTACTTTCGGTAAGAACGAATTTTCTATGTATAAAAAATTAAATGAGATTCTTAATACGGGAGTTATTTATAAAGAGAAAACGGGAGCATATAGATATAGCATAACAAGCTCGGAAGGTATGGTAAAAATAATAAATCTTATTAATGGGAAATTTAGAACCCCTAAAATCTTAGCTTTACATAATGCTATAGATAATTTAAATAAGTGAAGAGAAACTAAGTTATTAAAATTACCGTTAGACACTAGCAGTTTAGATTCGAACGCTTGATTAGCAGGTTTCATAGATGCAGATGGTCATTTTTCTATCAAATTAACTGGTAGTTACGGATCTGATAGCTCAGAAACACGTGGAAGAGTACAATGTGTATTTTCTATAAATCAAAGTGAGCTTAGTAGAACTTCTGGTGAATCTAATGTTACTTTTATGACAGAATTAGCTAATTTTTTTCAAGCTAATTTAAATTATAAAACAAGTAATAGTTCATTATTTAAAAATCCATCCAAGATGCTTGTATTTTTTGCCCAATCGGACAGAAAGCACTATATCATAACTAATTATTTAAGTAAATTTCCTCTAATGTCTAGTAAGCATCTTAATTATTTATCCTTTTATAAAGGATTAAATTATTTAGGAAAAAGATTGACAAGAGAAGAAATTCTTGAAATACGTGATATTAAAAACTCTATGAATAACCTACGTACTGAATTTAATTGGGATCATCTTAATAATTTTAATTTATGGCGCAAGCTCGAGCTTGCTGATCCCTGCGTAGCTGGGATATTAAACAACCAACAATAATGTGTGCACAAGCTATAATTCTAGCTTGCACGATTTTTATCCATATCCGGCTGAGCCGGATTAGATAAAAATATCCTAACCCTCTCCATATAACTTCAATAAATTTACAATACTTTTCTAGATTGATTCCAATCCTTATGAAATGTTATCATTTCATACAGGATTATTAAAAAATAGTCTATTCTTGACATATTTAGGTAACCACACTCTAGCAGTGCAAAAAGGATTAAATCTAGGAGTAATACTATTTATAGTATCTGAAGGTTTATTTTTTGTAGCTATCTTTTGAGCATTCTTCCATAAACAAATCGCACTGTGGATAAGAGCCAAACTCCGGGGAACCCCTAAAGCTCTAATAACTAAGCTATATTTTCAAAGATTTATAGTGGCCTGATTAATGACTCAGGGTACAGTAACATCATTAGAGATTCTTGGCTTAGGCCAAGGAATGGGCAATCGCGGATCTAAATCAGATAGCCACATATCTGTAAAAGAGCAACGAGCAGACGGTTCTTCAATATTTTCTAAATATTGTAAGGTGTGCTCTGAGAGCCAGGGAAACTTGGTTTTTATACATCCTCTTATAACAAGAGATGTTAATACTGTTTTATCTAGATCTACTTATAGATATTTAAGTAGTAGACAAACAAAAAATATTCTATATTCAAATATAACTCCAAAATCTTATTATTCCACTCTAGGGACAGCATTTAATACTGAAACTAATCCATTAAACCCTAATTATATTACAGGGTTCACAGACGGAGAAGGATGTTTTACAGTTGGAATTAGTTCAGACTCTAAGTACAAAACAGGTTATAGAGTAAAAGCTACATTTCAAATAGGCCTCCATGAAAAGGATTCCGCTTTATTAGAACAAATTAAATTGTTCTTTGGGAGAGGAAATGTAACTAAATTAGGGGCTGAATCTGTACAATATAGAGTTTCAGGTTTAGATGATTTAAATATTATTATTAATCATTTTAATAACTACCCTTTATTAACTAAAAAATATTCCGACTATATACTTTTTAAAGAAGTTATAAACTTAATGAAAGAAGGTAGACATCTTACTTTAGAGGGCTTAAATAGAATAGTTTCAATTAAAGCTACACTAAACGACAGAAAACTATCGAACGCTTTAAGTTTAGCTTTTCCAGACATAGAGCCTAATTTAAGACCAGAGTCATCGCTTAGAAATATACAAGATCTAAATTGGTTGGCTGGTTTTACAGATGCGGAGGGATGTTTCTTTATATCATTAAAAAAATCCCCAACTTCTAATTTAGGTGAGACTGTCTGGTTAAAATTTATTTTAACTCAACATAGTAGAGATAAAGACTTATTACAAAGTTTTACACAAGCTTTAAATTGTGGTAGATATATCTCTAAATTAAACTATGGAGAGTTTGTAGTTGAAAAGTTTACAGATATTCGGGATAAAATTATACCTATATTTGAAAAGTTTAAATTGCATGGAATAAAATCCAAAAATTATGAAGACTTTAAGCGGGCGGCTATTCTTATAGAAAATAAGGCCCACTTAACTAGAAAAGGATTGGATGAGTTAAAAATAATAAAAGGTAAAATGAATAAAGAAAGAAAAACAGTGTTACGTAGAGATGTATAAAATTAAATCCATATTTGTATACTTAAGTATAATAAGTAAACAAAAAATTGAGTGCGTTAACACCTACTGTAGAATTAGGAGCTCAATGACCACCTATGGGTATAGAACCTGTAAACCCATTTGAATTACCATTACTTAACACAGTAATTTTATTATCTAGTGGAGCAACTATTACTTATGCGCACCACGCATTAATAAAAGGAGAAAGAAAAGGAGCTTTATATGGTTCTATCTTTACAGTTCTATTAGCTTTAATATTCACTTGCTTTCTTAACCCCGAGTTTACTTTTTTTGTTATATGTATTATGAAATACATTGTTTATATATTATTTATAAGTGGCAGTGCCACTTATAGTTTAGAATCTATACATACACCTGGTCCTGTAACCGGGTCTACTTCCTTTAATAGACATTTACGGCGTATAACTACTAAAACTGGTAAAAAATTTTATAGTACGGTAGCTTGCGCTGGACAAAGTCTCCCCGCAGGAAATACAAATGACTCAGCTTTACCTCCTTATTGAGTAACAGGTTTTACAGATGGTGAAGGTAGTTTTAGTCTTAAAGTATCCAAGAGTATCTCTACACGTTCAGGGTACAATGTTACACCTGAATTTAAGATAGAGTTACACAATAGAGATATCTTAATACTAAGAAAAATTCATGCTTTCTTTGGTATAGGTACAATTAATGAGTATGCAGATAGAAATAAGGCAAGCTATAGTGTCCAATCCGCTAAGGATATGGCTAAAATAATTATACCTCATTTTGATAAATACCCATTATTGACTCAAAAACAAGCAGATTTTCTCTTGTTTAAGGAAGCTATAAATTTACTTTTAACAGGTAAAGCTCGTTCTAGTATTGAAGGAATATATGAGCTTATGAATATCAAGGGTTCTATGAACAGAATGCAGTCTGATAAATTAATTTTAAATTTTCCTAATCTTAAATGTGTACCACGTTTAGTTATTAATACACATGAGATTAAAGATCTAAACTGATTAGCTGGATTTGTAGATGCTGAAGGTTATTTTTATGTAAAATCATTAATAAATTCTAGATATACAACTGGTTATAATATTACTTTGGTTTTCTCTATTACTCAACATGCGAGAGATGAAGTTTTATTAACAAAATTTATTGATTTATTAGGTTGCGGAAAGATTGAGAAATCTTTAAGTAGACCTGATGCGGTAAATTATCGTGTAAATAAATTTAGTGATATTAAAGATAAAATAATTCCTTTTTTTCAAAAATATCCTTTACAAGGTATAAAGCTTAGAGATTATTTAGATTTTGTCAAAGCATCAGATATTATAGCCGTTAAAGACCATTTAACTCCCGAAGGTATTAAAAAGATAAATTCTTTAAGATCAGGTATGAATAAAAGTAGAGAGATTAATTAACCATTAGTACTCATTTATATATATATAAACAACATAACAAAAAAAGTAAATTTTGAAGGCTTTTATTTAAAAGTATATATAAATAATTAAGGCTAGCTTCGCTAGCCCTCTTTATATATTTTAGATATTTTAACTTAGTAGATTGCATGAAACTCTGTAAATTTTATTAATATTAACAAATTATCGTTGATTATGGTTAATATTCATTAATTTAAAGATAATATGCAGCCTAATCTTATTTATAGTTACATATGACTTTTAATAAGGTAGGTTCAACGACTCATATATAGATATAAAGGCTTTACACTTGGCCGTATGACTAGCATAATTTGCTTAGTATATTAATTAAGTGGTCGACCCCTTCCTAGACTTCGTCTAGCAAGCTCCTATATATTTAAAAACTTAGATGTGTATATAGCAATATTATTGCACATAAGATATAGTCTGACCAATAATGAAAATTATTGAAAATGTTATAAAACATAACATGTAACACCATTTCGTTCAAGGGGTAGAATATAACGTTTCTTCATTTACTATTAGTGACGGTGTATTTGGTACATGTTTCTTCTTCGGTACTGGGTTCCATGGCTTTAGTTATAAATCTAACAATGTTAATTGTTATTCTTCTCGTTTTTTTATAAAAAAACCACTAAAAATTCCAAATTTTAATAAAAGATTTTATTCTACTATATCTATTGAGCGTAATAAACTTTCTCCTCACTGAATAACAGGATTTGCGGATGCTGAATCAAGTTTTAGTCTAAAGGTATATAAAAAAAGTACATCTAGAACAGGGTGACATGTAATACCTGAATTTAGAATAGAATTACACAGCAGAGATTCATATTTATTAAGAGAAATACACGCTTTTTTTGGGGTAGGTAATATTAATGAGTATGAAAATTTAAATAAGATAATTTATAGTGTTCAATCTTATCGAGATTTAGCTAATGTAATTATACCTCATTTTGATAAATATCCTTTAATAACTCAAAAAAAGGCGGATTACCTTTTATTTAAACAAGCTATTGAACTATTAAATTTAAATATGCAATCAGATATTAGTGGTATTCAAGATATCATAGGACTTAAAGCAGCAATGAATTCAGGATTGTCCGATAAATTAAAATCAGAGTTCTTAAATGTTATTTCAGCTATACGCCCTGCAGTTAATTATGGAGGAATACCGGATCCTAATTGACTAGCTGGTTTCGTAGACGGAGAAGGTTGTTTCTATGTCAACACAAAAAAAGCTAAAAATTATTTAACTGGTTTTCAGGTTATTATGTCATTCTCTATATGTCAACATGTAAGAGATGAGCTTTTATTAAGTAAGTTTATAGATTACTTAAAGTGTGGAAAAATAGAAAAAGCTTCAACAAGACCTGATGCGGTAACATTTGTTACATATAAATTTAGTGATATTCTAGACAAAATAATCCCTTTTTTCCAAAATTACCCTTTACAGGGAATAAAATCTAAGGATTATAATGATTTCTGTGAAATAGCTAAACTTATGGAAAATAAATCACATTTAACTCTTGATGGTCTCAAGAAAATAAAATCTTTAAAATCCGGAATGAATAGAGAAAGAATATATAATTAATTACAATACAGGTAATAACGCGGAGGCCCTGCTTTATTCTTAATATTAATTAAATATTAATATTAACAATTTAACAGCAAACAAAGTTAAATGCATGAATATCTCGAATACATCGAGATAATATGCAGCCAAACATGATTATAACATTAAAATAATTTATAATCATTGAGGTTCAACGACTAAAAAGGTAGATTTTCTATCTTGCAAATTTTGTTGTATATTATATTATATATTATACAAATGATATAGTCTGAACAATAATGAAAATTATTGAAGGATTTAATAAATAAATCCGCTAACAAGTATATTTAATATTTTTATTTGTCCACGTTATTATAGGTACTATTTTCCTATCAGTAGGATTATGAAGAATATATGCTTACCATCTAACCGACCACCATCACCTTGGTTATGAAGGTGGAATATTATATTGACATTTTGTAGATGTAGTTTGACTATTCCTATACGTAACAATGTATTACTGAGGAAGTTAGTTTTAATCTATAGATATTAATTTAATAAAAAAATATATATAATTTAAGGCTAGCTTCGCTTAGAACGAAGTCCGCTCTAAAAAAATAAAGTTCTTTATTTTTTTTATTACGGTATTTCAGTGCTCCGCCAGAAATTCGCGCAGCTACAGCAAGCTCGACATAAGTTATATATATAAAGATTTAATGGTATAAGGGGGTTCGATTCCCCCAAGATCTTATAATTAGCTATGTAAAAACATGGCTTTAGTTACAAATCTAACAACATTAATTGTTATTCTTCTTTAAAAAATCCAGATAGAGCTTCGCGCTATAATAAAAGATTTTATTCGACTACCTCAGGAACTTACGCCTCCCGTAATATAAAACTTTCTCCGTACGATTAGTCCTACGGACCAGCAAGCTCTTAAAAAAAAATCTATTTTTTTTTATACTAAGCGAAGCTAGCCTTGAAGAATATATTCATACCATTTAACAGACCATCATCATCTTGGTTATGAAGCTGGAATATTATACTGACATTTTGTTGATGTAGTTTGACTTTTCTTATACGTATCTATGTATTATTGAGGTTCTTAATTTATTATACTGGAGGGACTATCCTTCGTATAAGCTACTAGAAAAAAAAAATCGATTTTTTTTTACTGCTGCTGAGACTTCGTCTATCCCTGGAGGCGCGGGAGAGGCTCTCCCGCATATTTACAGCAGATAAGTTTAAGTCTTAATTAAGGCGGTAATCTATTTTATATAGATAAATTTGATAAAATATTCTTGCTTAGCAAGATATAATTTTATTGCTATCCTAAATATTAGGTTAATATAAGTATAAAAAATACAATGTATTATCAACTTCTAGCTACACCTGAGATTTTCTCGAATGGATATTTAACAGGATCCTTAGATATAATTAGCATAACAGCTTTATTATGTGGTATTTTAATAATAATTAATAAAAACCCTATTGTTTCAGTAATATTTCTAATAGGTTTATTTGCAAATATATCAGTATATTTAATATTAATAGGTCTTACATTTATAGGTTTATCTTATTTAATTGTTTATATTGGGGCAGTTTCAATATTATTTTTATTTATATTAATGTTAATAAATATAAGAACAAGTGAATTACAAAGTAATAATAGAAATAGTGTATCTTTAGGTTTATTTATTACAATCCTTGCAAATTTTACTATATTCCAAATACTACCTTATTACATGGCGATATTAAATAATTACAGTAGTAAATTAAATACTATACTATATTATTTACCTTGAAATAAATTTAGCGATATTTTAAATTATATTAATAAAAACATAGACATTACAAATGCGAATATTATGTTTGTATCAAGTAATAGTTGAGATAATAATATGGCTGAAACAGGGCATACAGCAACTATAGGGCATATATTATATACAAGTCACAATATGTGAATATTTATGGCTAGTTTTATATTATTATTAGCTATGACGGGTGCTATAATAATTACTATTAAAAATGAGAAGGCGATTCAGTAGTATCCCAGCGAGCTTGCTCCTTCCGAGCTTGCGCCTCCCTTTGGGTACGCAAGCTAAGGAGGAGAGACTTCGTCTACTGAGGACTATAAAATTAATAACTGAACAAGTGATACCTTTCGAGCTTGCTGATCCCGTAGGGATTAATAAATAACCCTTTACTAGTCCGAAGGACTCAGCAAGCTCTTTCTTCGAAATCAGTAGGCGTAGCCTACTAGTAAAAAACTCATCCGCTTTCGGTATTGCCGTATTCCCTCCGTCCGAAGGCGGCAGGGATAAAAAAAATAAATTTTTTTTTATCCCGAGCTTGCTCCTTAGCTTGCGCCTCCCTTTGGGTACGCAAGCTAAGGAGGAGAGACTTCGTCTACTGAGGGAATACGGCAATACCCTCTAGCAAGCTAATAGCAGGAAACGGATAAAGAAAAATTAGTTCAATGGTAGAGCGATTGTTTTACACACAATAAGTTGAAGGTTCAAATCCTTCATTTTTCAGTATTAAGGGTTAGAGGAGTAGCAGAGCTTGCGCCACTAATCCGAGGGTGAGAGGAAGAAAGTTCCTCTCACGAAGAGATTCATTGCGCCGAGGAAAATAAAGTTCTTTATTTTTTTTTTTTACTGCTGAGCGAGTTTGCTGATGAGCTTGCTGAGTACACTTCGTTAGGAGGACTATCCCTATAAGATTCCTTAACTTAAACGGTAGAGTGCATTTTTGATAAGAATGATATCAGCGTTCGATTCGCTGAGGAATTAAAGAGAATTGGCCGAGTGGTTTAAGGCGGTAAGCTTGAGTCTTATTAGGTTATATTCTAGCCGCATCCGTTCAAATCGGATATTCTCTGAAGAGTGTAGTTTAATTGGCAAAATAGGAAGCTTCAACCTTCAAATTCTTGGTTCAAGTCCAAGTACTCTTGTTTTTTTACGGATTAGGGCCGGCTTGGGTAGGCACTTCGTTTGGGACGAAGACTAGTTATGTTCGAATCATAATAATCCGATGAATTTTAGAAGTATTAGAGATAAAATAATAGATAAATTTGTGGGTTCGATATTTCAGTGCTCCTTATCCCTACACTTCGTCAGAAGTGTAGGGATTAGCGAAGCATACAGAAATTAGCAAGCTCTAAAAAAATAAAGTTCTTTATTTTTTTTTATTACGGTATTTCAGTGCTCCTTATCCCTACATTTCGTTAGAAGTGTAGGGATTAGCGAAGCATACAGAAATTAGCGAAGGCTACACTACATATAAGCAAGCATCGTGCTAGCTAAAAGTCTAAACTCTAAAAAAATAGGGATAAAAAAAGATAAGGCTATTTTCTTCGAAAATAGCCTCGAAGGAGGCTTATTTCTGCTCAGTATTTTTTTTCTTTGAAAAAAATTCCAGAAATCAGCAAAGGTTACGCCTACTCCTGCTCGACCCTTGCATATTTCAGTGCTCCTTATCCCTACACTTCGTTAGAAGTGTAGGGATTAGCGAAGCATACAGAAATTAGTATCCCATCCGCCGCCTTCGGACGGACGGAGGGATCAGCGGTATAATATATTTTTTACTGCTCCGGTACAAATCAGAATCGCGAAGCTGTGGCGTGCCTC